>NC_056737.1:896271181-896411181 GCF_019279795.1 Protopterus annectens
ACACACATACACACACACACACAAGCACATATATATATATATATATATATATATATATATATATATATATATATATGTATAGATATAATGACACACAGGATGAATGTGACTTGTGTGTGTTATCATATGCTTGAATGGAATGAGCAAAAATCAGGATAACGACCTACAAAAAAATGTCGAACCCAAAAGTCAAAAGTTAGTTTTGTCGAATTCAATGTTTTTACACACTGCATAGACGTCCACAAAGTGTAGTATTAAAAAATCTGAAGTACATTGCTGCGCACAGTTTAACAAGCAGCTGCTGAATTCACAGACGTATGCTGTTAAAAAATAGTGGCAATGACATACAGGTCTTCCAAAAGCTACCTTGTCCTTTCTGAAGATGTTATTTGAATAGTGTTGGAAAGCAGTCTTTCAGTTGTTTTTGTTTTTTCACTGACCTTTGCATTCCCCAAGTGAAATACCATCAGCTTTGTGTCGTGTTATGCTCAAAACATCACCAACTTGTCTTCCGGCAAAGACCAAGTGTAAGAAACGACTGTGAATCTCTTATCCCATGAAACATTGTTTAAATGAACCAAAATTCACCCCTCCCATTGTACAACAGTATGGACACTGTATTTAAAAGGAACAGTTCTTAGCAACAAGTTCCACAAATCACCTAGATGTCAGAGTATCCCTATGGGATAACAGTATCTCAAAGACATTGGGCAGGATTCACGAAGCCTCCGTGTAAGAGTTACAAGGCTTACTCGGAGGCTGCAGTTAAATGGTGTGTCATCAGCATGTCATGTATATGCATGAGGGCATGCTGAATCACACCTAAGGCTTACACTGTCCGTGGAAGGCAGTAGGGGGCGTGTTCGTAGGCCGAGTCCTGCAAGCGGACACGCCCCCAGAAGAGTAAAAGTGCCTAAAGTAAACCCCCATGACAGAGTACATGGAAATGTGAATAAACACAACACAACACATGCCCCCACAGACTATGAATGTAAAATTATATAAATGAACATGTTATATTTTTTTAAATTGTAAAGATGTTTGCGCAGGCGTGCCCATAGCTCAGCCACAGTTAGCAGTAAGTGGAAAAGCACATAAGAACTAACTATGCAAAGTAAGCCAAAAAGCAATAGCGTAGCGGTAGAGACGTTGGCTGAAGAGCAGGCAGTCATGCTTCGAGCCCCCACAACATCAATTTTTATTTTTACTGAAATAAGCACGAAACAAGTCCCTGACATTTATGTACACATATAAAATTATATGTTATGTAAAATGCAATGAAATGGTCCATTTATTATGAAGAAATGTGAGATAAAATAATAAAAGATGCCAGATATGCCTATAGCTGAGATACAGTTTAACAAGTTGAGTGCATCTGCCCGTAGGTGAGCAGTGGTTTAACAGGTGTAAAATGAGTGCCCGAAGCTGAGCAGTGGTTTAACAGGTGCAAAATGAGTGCCCAAAGGTGAGCAGTGGTTTAACAGGTGTAAAATGAGTGCCCGAAGGTGAACAGTGGTTTAACAGGTGCAAAATGAGTGCCCAAAGGTGAGCAGTGGTTTAACAGGTGCAAAATGAGTGCCCATAGGTGAGCAGTGGTTTAACACACTGAAACTGTGTGCCCCTAGCTGAGCTGAGCGTAATATGCGTGCTGACAGCCAAATGAGGTGTAAACCAGCGTAACCCATTTGCGCGGAGCTGCGCGCCGCGCCAACAAGCTAACCGAAGGGGAATGTTGAGCAAGCTGTAACAAAACTGCCTTTACACAGACACACCTCCTAGCCTGTCTAGACAGTCATAAAATATAAAAAGCAGTGGCCAGGTTCGAACCCAGGATACCATGCACCATAGTCAATGTACTGAACCACTAAGCCATAACAGCTGTACTTAGAAATGCAGTAATAGCAAATATATAGGAATGAATAGAAAGAGGAGCATGACAAAGCAGGTTTTGTAAAGCTGATACAATTCAAAAATGGCCAATCACAGATAAGTGCGGGAAAAACGGCATATATAAGCCCCATAGGCGGGAATACACAGCATAACCGATTGTAGAACTAACTTGCAGCCAGAATGTCAGGAGTAGGTGAGGGTAGTTGCTTCCGAGCACAGAGGTGGGGCATTGAGGAGTCCAGATATATGGTCTGGCTCCTTGTCCACAATCATGAGGCCCAACTCATGCAGGGTCAGGTCCTGTGGGGAGCATATAGGGCTGAGGCATGGGACCGGTTGGCTCATGATCTCATCAGTGCCACAGGGATTCCAAGGACTGGTGAGCAGGTCCGTCACCACCATGCGGACCTGAAGAGAAATAAGCAGGACCAACTGAACCTTTGGATCCAGGAGGCCCGGCAAATGCCCAACGCCCCACTACTGAGTAAGTAACATTTAATTATGTATGTAAGAAATTAACCTAGCTGATATTATGGAGATGTGTATTCCAATATTACTTTATTTATATTACAGCTGTAGGTGTCTGCTCTGCGAACCGCAGAGCCTATGGCGATAGGCTGGTGCGGTTGCACCACCAGGCAGGTCAGTAATCCTCTCCCTGTAACTGTAAATAAATATAAAAGTATGACAGTTAGCAAAAGAGTGCAGTGTAGTCACTAAGTAATAAAATGTGCAAGTAAGAGTGTTTGCAAGTATTGCGTGATTACAAAAGTGTGTTGCAGTCTGAAATCCAAACAGAAAAATGAAAATGTCTGAAGTAAAGTCTGAAATAAAGATGCCCCACCTGTAATATAATAGTACACAACCTGCAGCAGGCTGAAAAGTACAGCTGCAGAAGATGAGCAAATCACATGTGTGAAATATATCCCTGTTGAAATACTGAAACATGACAGAAGTGAGACTGTTGGAAAGGATTGTAATAACTACAGATAAAACATGTCAATAAAGCCTAGAAGTAAGTACCATCCTGAATTGTAAAAATAAAACAAGTGAGAGAGTGTGAGAAATAGTTATGAATCCACCAATAAAGTAGTAATAACTCCTGAATAAAGTATACTGCAGTTCGTACAGAATGAAATGAATGTGACAAGCAGAACCAAACTGCGAAATGTGTTGAAAATGTTCCTGCAGCTGGAATGTGTATCCCAAAATCTGGATATGTTGCTCTCAGTTTTCAATATGCAGATAGTATGATTGCCTGAAATAACAAACATCCACAGTTGTCTATAGCTATATAAAGCAAATGTAGCAGGATGATGTAGCTGAACAAAGCCAGATATGAACGTATATGAATAAAAATGAAAATGTATATTGATGTAGCAGTAACATTCTAATCACCAACTTGAAGTAGTTATCACATAGGAAACTGTAGGTAGAACTGTAGTGTGTAGATATCTGCAGCTATTAGAAATGTACAGCATATGTATTGGTATCTGAAGGTGTTAATTATATTTTCTTCACCCTACCCTATAACCACATATAATCCATTCCACGTGAAATTGGTATGTGCAATCACAATTAACACCCCTGGACATTTGTCCTGTTGAGTCATACATATTTGCATGTACGTTGATGCATCTGCCCTGTTCATACATCCAAACCTGATGGCCTGTTGCCATCAATCAACCCTGCATGTTGTTGGACTGTGTATTGCTGTTCAAATTATGCATGTGTTATGCTCGCTGTTCAATGGTGTGAATATCTGGGTGTTTGGTTAATGGGAATACTAATGCATGCTGTTACAACTAATTGTGAATGGTATTGTATGTTACTAACCTAAACTGTCATGACATAATGCAAAACATAGGATGACAGGGAAGGCGGGTTCCAGCCGACCCACCTCTCCCACCTCAGCTGACGAGTGCACCTGGCAGTATTGCCCAGTCCAGACCCTCCTCCGGTGGCCCTGTGCCACCTGTGGGTCAAAGCGCTGCAGGGGATGGGGCTCGTCCCCCCTCTGCAAGTGTGGCCAGAGGAGAACCACCACTCACCCTCCATAGCGTCCGGACTGAGGTGCGTAGGGAGATCCAGGAATCTGTTCTTGGGCCCCTACGCCAGCTTGAGGTACAGGTGGCACAACTAACAGGCATGCTTGTTGCCCAGCCTACACAGCCCCCAGCACAGCCCCGCCCTGGGCAGTGAAGGTACAGTGGCAACTGCCCATGGGTGGGGATATCAGTTCCACTGTTGCCATCTGTGGGCTCATGGGCTCTGGATATCCAAACATCCGTCCCCGTCAATTGTGTAACCCCCACACACGTGTCATACACTGCCCCTGTATGCATCTTGTTTGTCTTGTCTGTTGACCTACCCAACCTACCTCCCCAGCTATACTGACTTCTTTTACCTGACATACCACTCTCACCTGAAAAAAAAAAAAAAAAGGGCACTCTGTACCCACAAAAAAATTATGCCCCATACATAGCTGCCCATTTTGCACACATGTCTGCTGGACATGGAAACTGTCAATTACAATTGGCCGTACAACAAATATTATTGTTGTCCTTACACCTCTCTCAGGGGTGGAAGGTTTCAAATGTCACACCAAATTACAAACATATGCACAGCTGTTGCTGATGAGGAAATGGGCAGCTATGGGCCTTACCTACATCCCTCCTGCAAATCCCAAGCTTGTTTCCCTCCTGTCTTACCCTCTTTGTGACCCCTTTTTCACCACTTTCCTGTCTCCCCATTTTCATTTCTTTCAAAGAAAATAGCGCGGGTGTGCGCACGAGTAAGTACTTTTAAGCGGTTGTAAGCGGGTGTGCGCGGAGCTGAACACCAGTGCGCATGCAGGAGCTCCGTGCAAACCAGTGCTAACCCGGTTACAACTGCTTAAAAGTGCCTTAGTCACTCTGAATGACAGGTCCTGTAGTCTGTTCAAAAGCAAAATAAAATCCCACTGACAGTCCCGAACCTAGGACCTTGGAAACAGTAGTCTGTATGACTTACCACTAAGCCATGACTGTTATATAAGAACATTGTGCTACAATAAATATATCATGTAATAGTAGGAATGAATGTAAAGGGAATATAGGATGTGTAGTACACAAAGCATGTCATGTATATTTACTGTCAAATCTAGTGGATGTCTTAAATAGTAGTGTGTGAACAGAAACAGCCATGCTAGTTGGTAGCTAGTAGGTAATAATGTCAGTTATGATATATATATAAATATATATATATATATATATATATATATATATATATATATATATATATATATATATATATATATATATATATAGTTGTAGGTGTCAGTGTACATACACACTTAGTACAGGAAACAGGAGAGATGAATGGAGAAATGTTAATCTACAACACAGCTTAACTTATGAGAGAGATACTAACCTTTACACTCACAGAACAGTGTCCACAGCATACCAGCATGGTCCCCGCCCTTACAATCTAAAAGGGCAACACCTATCTCACATACCCTTTTATAGCACTGTCCTGAAATCACAGTGAGAACTGCAATCAGTACACAGCTGGCTGCATGCAATGAGCAAATGCTGGCTAACAATTGGTGCAGAGGCCATCACATGGACATATGCAGATACCTACAAAAGCATCCTGTACTCCCAGTCCACACATGCAATACTTTCATTGCACCGTCTGGAGGCAGAGAGAGAGAGAAAGAAAGAAAAAAATAAAATAAAAACACAAACAAAAACTACACTTAAGAAAAACTAAGTTGAAGCTGTCATCAGTGACAGTATCAAGCTGGGCTAGCAGCAGCAGAAACCTATACAAACGGTAACGCAATCAGCTGTAAGAAACACAGGTAATGTAAAGTAACAATTTAATAGTCAACATACTGTGAACCCTCCATATGTGTTATTGGTATGTATCTATATGTATGTCTATGTGAAAAGTTGTGTGTACATTGTTTCACCCAAAGGGGATGACTATACATTTCATGCCATTCAGTGTTAGGCCATGATTCTGGCACCAGTTGTCCATTTCAGTGAGGCCTGTCTGTTGGATGTGTGTGTCAGCTGGTGTATCGACTATGGCGCCTAGTTTGCAGTCATCTGGAAACTTTGTCATCCACAACCCGCCCATGTTTGCTTTCACAAGGTAATGCAAGTAGTGATATGCAATGATGGACATGTACACTAATGGTGGCATGTTGCCCACAATGACTATGCAATGTGGATGTTTGCGCATGTTGATATGTGTGCAGTACCAATTTAATTTAAATTAAATTAATTTTTAAATAATATCAGTTTTACCATGGACATCTGAGCTGTGCATTCCTGGGTACATGTTTATAGTGCCTGCATATTTGCACTGTTACCTACTGGAAGTGGTACCCCTTCTTTGTTGTACAATGGATTACTTCCAGCCCTGCTTACTGTAGCTTAGTTTGCATGCATGTTTGCTTGAGGTTCCCTGGAACACTGATTCCACCTGCAATGCAGATTTACAGAGCTTCTGTGGATTCCCAGTGACATCTGCATAGCGTACTATACGTATGTCAATGTCTCACTTGACAGAATGTCACTGTCTGTCCTGTTCACATGTACGTTGCCTGTGACACATTGTATATGACCTACCTGGCATTTGCCCACGTGTGCAGTCATAAATGCCAGCGCTATGAAATCAGAAGCAGTACACCCACACATACTCACCTTCAGTATGTTGTTCCCCATTGGCCCTATGTGTTGGTAATCACCATGGCAATCACACTACTATGGTAGCATGTGCAAAGGTAACTTGTGAATCACCTCTATGGTCCAGTTGTGGTATATGTGAGTCATGTGGCAATGTTACAGCTGCCACATGTATGCAGTCAACCCTTCCCCTGGCCAGGAACGTACAACACATGTGTGAGATGCAACCACATAGCCAATCTGGGGACTGAGCACTCTGAACCCAGTACTGCCATACCCTGTCAGGTGGCATGACATACTACAGTGACTACAATACCAGTCTGACATAGACCTGCACTGACAGCAATCCAAACACATGAACACACTGGGGAATACTTGGAGCCTCAGAATAGCATCCTGCCTGAGCATCACATACCTCCACAGCTGGCACACAGGCATACATTAAGTTGGAACAGAGCACATGCCACACATGGCACACACATCCTGTGTGCCAAACACTCACAGCCTGTAGGGCTACACAACACACCTGCTACAGATGTGTCAGGTACCTCTCTTGGCCGGTGCAGTGGGGTTCTGCTCAACAGGCTGTACATGGTGAAGGTCACAGTGATATGCCCATGGGTCACTATGGTCCACCACATAACACATGCATACAGGTCAGTCAGAGGCATGGACACATATGACTCAGTCATTGTCCATGCCACTATGGATGACCTGAGACGTACCTACCTGGACTACATGATAGGGAACATAGAAGGGCTCTCTCAGCATGTGGCACAGGCTGGTATGAGTCTGACCTTGGTTGCCATCATGCCCTCACCAGGTATGCTACCACAATATGTAGGAAGGGTGTTCTATGTCTACATTTTGCTCAATCTCCAATGTCATTCATAGGGTATCCAATGGCTGTCAGCATGTGCTTACATGCTATGGAAGCCACAATGATTTGTGAGGGGCAGCTTGCACGTGTCACCCATGGGCCATTGTATATTGGCGAAGCCTCTTGATACACACATAGTGCCTTTTGCTGCAGGGCTCAGATTACATAGCCACCTCCGTGGGTATCACACGGGATAGGACACTAACAGTAATGCTACACAACATCAGCAGTGTACACCACAAGATGCATGCACTGGACACTGTCCTCAGCACGGTAAACTGCAATATCTGTGCAGTAACAGATTCCTGATCCACGGCTCACAGGTGCAACCCATCACTGCCAGTTTATACCTCATACCATGCCTGTCGTCCCCTACACATGTACCACACATGAACAGGGGGGAGGTATCTCAAGGCACCACAGATACACACACCTCCAGGTTGTTGGCATATCACAAAGCATCAGGGCCTATCCATGTGCAGCTAACAGTGTGTTGGACTGCCTTCTGGTTCATAGCCTGGCACACACAACCCTCCCATACACAGGAAACCCACCTGTCCTCCCTAACAACACTGGGTATATGACGGTCTCTACATATGTCTTTATATGGCTGGACTGCATCCAGCCAGACATTGTGTGTGAGCATTACTGTAGCTACAACATACTAGCTGAAAGGTTCCCAGCATGTAGTCACTGAATTGCAGTGGAACAACATGTTACCACTCCCACAACAGGTGGGAACATGCAGCACCTGTTCATCGACTACATGTAGACTATATGGCCCAGACCAGATGTGTATCCCCCGCTGTTAGGATGATACCATATACAACTCACACTGTATATACACATACCGCATGAAGCCCCTGCACAGTAAGACACAGTCATAATGTTATGCAGTGCAAATACCATTTATTCACTTGAGGCACATGTCAGACATGGAAACTATTGAAGGTCACAGGTATAAATGTGTATGTGGCACACACATACATCATGTGTGCATTGCCATTGCTGGTTTAAGCAATGTCATGCATTATGAACAACAACCCACGCATGGGCATTTTGTGTGACACAAACACACGTGGCAGTTGTGGGTTTCCAAAACATACCTATCTGTGCTCCAACAGTAGTAATAGACCCAGTAGCGGAGCGCACTATTTGCACTCCTGGGTGATTTGCCCTGTTTGGCTGTACTTATAGTGTGGTGACATCACCTGTGTTTACTGGGGGAATATGCAGCATCTGGTGTAATGTAGTAGTTGCCAAAAGGAACTGTTTTCTCACACTTGCAATTACACACACCCTACTACCCCCCCCCACACACACACACACACACACTTGCCATTTGCAGGATTCATACCCCTACCTAACTATGTTATGACACTTGAGAGAGATGCATTAGCGGAGTGCATTATTCAAATTACTGGGAGGTTCCCCTTCTCTGGCTGTACTTATAGGGTGCTGACATCATCAGTGTTTGGAAAGGGTAATGTGCATCCTGTAGTGTGTTCCCCTAGTTGCCAAAAGGGACATTTCTTTCATACAGACTTTTACACACACTTGCCATTTGCAGGATTCAAACCCCTACCTGACTAGGTTATGACACTTGAGACAGACGCATTAGCGGAGTGCACTATTTGCATTACTGGGAGGTTTTTCTTCTCCTGCTGTACTTATAGGGTGCTGACATCATCAGTGTTTAGAAAGGGGAATGTGCATCCTGTAGTGTGTTCTCCTAGTTGCCAAAAGGGACATTTCTTTCATACAGACTTGCACACACACTAACCCCCCTCCACACACACTTGCCATTTGCAGGGTTCAACCCCCTACCTAACTATGTTATGACACTTTAGAGAGATGCATTAGCAGAGTGCGCTATTTGAATTACTCGGAGGTTTCCCCTCTCCGGCTGTACTTATAGGGTGCTGACATCATCAGTGTTTTAGAAAGGGGAATGTGCATCCTGTAGTGTGTTCTCCTAATTGCCAAAAGGGACCTTTCTTTCATGCAGACTTGCACACACACTAACCCCTCTCCACACACACTTGCCATTTGCAGGAGTCAAACCCCTACCTAACTATGTTATGACACTTTAGAGAGATGCATTAGCAGAGTGCGCTATTCAAATTACTCAGAGGTTTTCCTTCTCCGGCTGTACTTATAGGGTGCTGACATCATCAGTGTTTTAGAAAGGGGAATGTGCATCCTGTAGTGTATTCTCCTAGTTGCCAAAAGGGACATTTCTTTCATACAGACTTGCACACACACTAACCCCCCTCCACACACACACTTGCCATTTGCAGGATTCAAACCCCTACCTAACTATCTTATGACACTTGAAAAAGACACATTAGCAGAGCGCGCTATTCGAATTACTGGGAGGTTTCTCTTCTCCGGCTGTACTTATAGGGTGCTGACATCATCAGTGTTTAGAAAGGGGAATGTGCATCCTGTAGTGTGTTTTCCCAGTTGCCAAAAGGGACATTTCCCTCACACTGACTTGCACACACAACAACCCCAGTCACCCACACACACACTGAGCATTTGCAGGATTCAACCCCCTACCTAACAATATTATGACACTTGAGGGAGACGCATTAGCAGAGCGAGCTATCCAAATTACTGGGCATCTCTTCTGCACCTGCAGTATTTATAGGGTGCTGACATCATTATTTCTACAGAGATATGTACATCTAGTACTACCTGTCAGGTGGGGGATAGCATATATATGCATTTGCAGCCACCTACTTCAGGGTCAGATATGCACATTGCACTGGCAGGATATGTTCTATACCATGCTTCGTGACCACAGGACCTGTAACACACAACACAACCAGTCCAGAACACCCCTTCCACATCCAGGACACACACTTTGCTTCCCTGGGAGCAGTGCCAGGATATGCAGGTGTTCACATACACCATTCCAGTTGTTAACATCAGGTACAGGCATATTGTGTGTGGGAACTACTCAGGCCTCTACAACATTACCCTACAGCCACTACAATTTGTGAGTCCATGTGCTATGGCAGAACCACTCACCACAGCCACAAGGGGGTATACATATTGCACCTGACCATCTACAACATGGGTACTCACTGTTCCACACCAGAGGTAGACCACCATTGTTGTTATCTGACCATACCCACCTTTCCCTGGACATCCATATCCAATCCCCACCCCCAGGCAAGGTTGTCACTGCAAACAAACTGAATTTATCACAAACAGAGCGTACACTTGTGAAGACTGGGGTGGAAGACTGCAAAGGACCCATGCTGGGGGAGTATACAGGCCACTCTGCATAATCCTTGACAATTGCATTCTATGAGCATGTGGAAGGTTTGCATTGATCATGCTATCCCAAATATACCCATGACTGCTCCACAACAGGACACCTGTCAGGTGTACTCCAGCAATATATGAGCTGTCCAACAGACAGAGTGAGCTAATACATTGCAGAGCAGTAGCCCACAGAGGGAGGACATCTCTGAACAGTACCGGCACGACACTTCAATCCCACATAATCATCACGACACAGTGTTGACAGTGAAATTGTCCAGACAATGCAGATAAGGCTCCCCTCAGTCTGTTATTGATGGCAACTTACTGTTAGAGGTCCTCAGCAACCCTCTTCCAGCACACACCAACAACATGGATGTGGCTTAGCACATTCAAACCCTGGGATCTCCACTGTGTCCCTTCTTGACAGAGGCACAGCACACTAGCCTCACACAGTGCCTTATGTGACCTACTTTACAGTGGCACAGTAGCCTACTGTACTGGGGGGCAGACGCCAAGCACACTCTGGCTAAGCTGTCATTCCCTAGGGCACAAAGCCTAGTGTTGACCTCTACACCCATATGTTTAATTGTCAGATGCACATTATTTGTTGATGATAGACTGTTTGCAGGTCTTTATTGCCATAGCATTCCCTGTTTGTATGAACAACGTGTGTATCTGTGGAATATGTTTGCATATGGGAGGGATCCACTATATCACGTATGTCTTTGTAGTCATTTAACTGTGTGCACTGGGCAGATTGCTGTAATGTGGTTGGTTCCTGGAATAACACATACCAGATATGTGTGGCCAACTGCTAAACTGAGATTTGGCCTAAGTGTGTGAGCATGCCCAGTTCAGCCTTCCCATGGCATGTTGTCTGACATATGTCTCATTTATCAAAGTGTGCAAACATGCCCAGTGTGTGCTTTCCATATGTTGAACTCTGCAGCCCACCACATTTGTGGATGAGTGTGAACTTCAACAATATCACCCGTTTATGGTTGTGTGTTGTGTGTCATGTTGTGTAGTTACTGTCCAACTGCTTTGTGTGTGAACACAATAGGGTTTATACTGTGCCTGCAGGGTTTACATGGGATACTTTGCATACAGTTGTCAACATCCTTTCATACTGACCTAACACTGTAGTACCGTATAGTGTACTGGTTCAGTACATTCACTGTGGTGGACAGTATCCTGGGCTTTAGTCCTATCACTGCTTTACATTTCCATAGTGAGCACAACAGCCTGGTTAGGGGCCAGTTGTGCACATCTGACCATGTTGCATTATGTTCAGATATGAACTACTTATACCAGGCTTGTCCAACATTGGTAGTGTATTCCACAACATAGGTGTACATTGGCAAACAGTAGCGATGTGCCCTAGGCCATTTCTAATGCTAGTCGGAGAGTGTGTTTGTCCTTCGACACACATTGTAAGTTGAGTTTTCCATGACATATGTCATGGTTAGTATACTGTGCCTCCGTCTACCTGTGACATAACAGTGATACCCAGGGTAAACCTACCATCTCCCATCCACTCATCACGATTCCTCTTGAAGAGAATCGATGAGTGACTCTATGGATAACCTGTACTGGGAGTTTACTCATGAGTGGGGGTGGCTTCTTTGTTATGGATCTTGCAGTACAGCTTGTCCTATGTATGTCAGTGCTGGGGTTCAGGTCTCTCATGTGCATAGCTCACTGCCATTCAGATTGTACAAGGTGCAACATGTTCATTGATTCCAGCTTGGACATGGCTTCATACATCAGGCACAGCTTGCCTCTGGGTGGTCAGTATGGCAGTGTGTGGAGCTGCAGTTTGTTTAATCAGGCAACACATGCCATCTGTTCAAGCTCTTTGATACTCCTGGTGAGGTACTGTTGGGGACTTTACAGTTGATGGAGGTGTCTGCTGAGGTACATCCCACAGGGGCTATTGTACTCAATTGTAATGCTGATGAAGGATGACTGCAGAGCCACAATGACCTCCCCTTATCTAGATTTGACAACCTTCATGATTAGGTGGGTATATGGTATGTTTCTGTGAATACTACAGCCACATGTTTGCCCAGTGCAGGATATCTATCACCTTGTGTCCCCAGGTCTCTCATTACATGTTAGGTACGTAATGGATTAACACCTATGTGGTAATTGATGGGCACTTACTGTATATCCACGGGGGTTGACTATACACTTTTCTGCAATTAGCTTGCTGACATGGCTATGGCACCAGTTGTCTGTTTCTATGTGGCCCTTTTGTGGGATGCTTGTGTCAGCTGGAGGGTCAGATATGGTGGGCAGTTTGTAGTCCTCTGCATACATGTTCAGACACAGTCCTTCCATGTTGGTCTGTACCTATGTGACATATATACCAAACAAGGGTGGTCCCAGGACCAAGCCTTGTGGGATTCCAGTTATATCTGGTTTGTAGTCTGCATGGCTGCAGCATGTCTGACCATGTCAGTTCTGTCCTTGGTCTGGTTTGCAACCCCTCTACTGACATAGGGGTTTATTTTTAAGCTGGTAAGCATATCTATAATGAACACGTAGGGTATTGTATGGAAGCATTTGCAAGGTCCAGCTACGCTGTGTGGACGACATTGCCCTCATCAATGACCTTAATGACTGTTTCAAATGAGTCAAACATGTTTAGGGGCAGGATCTGCACTTCATGAAGCCACACTGGGTAGGATCCAGTGTCAGTAGGTCCCCAATATCTTTATGTCTGCGGTACATGCTGATCCTTTCCATAGCTGTGCAGACCAAGCTTGTCAGGATTCTGGGGTGGTAGTTTGCAGTATCCATTCAGGCAACACCTTTGTTGAGGACCACTGTTGTTGTACACTGCTCTTTGGGTACATATCCTGTGGTAAGGCTGACATTGAGCAGTAGTGTGATTTGGCATTCCATTCTTCTTGGAGTCCATGTTGGACTCAGCCCAGGACACCATCTCATACGATTGCTGCTGTGTGTTTTTTTTGCTTTGTAGATGCTGGCTTTTACCTCAGCATCTGCAATGTCAGGGGGCCAGCAGTCTGCTGGGATAGATATTTTGCATTCTGGGGGGGGGGGGTTGCACTGCACCTGTCAGGTTGTATGCTGGCAATATGTGTGTGTGTTTGGTATGTTGTTTGTAATATTTGTGTGATTCAGAGCATATCTGTGAATTCCCAACACGGTTCCTAACATCAGTTGTGGAAGCCTTGGGATTATCCTTAGTGTCCTGTGCAATTTGTATCCTCATAGGTTCATAGGTTCATACTAAGCCATCCACCCTAGGGCATTTGTAAGCCTAGCCAGAGTGTGTGTGTCTTTCACCGCCCCTTGCTATGTGAATATTATGGCCATTTATGATTTACTTTACTGTGCCTCTGTCTGGACGTGACACATTGAAGACCCCCAGTATACATCTACGATCATCCATCCACTTGGCAGGATTCCTGTTGAAGAGTGTCAGTGAGAGGCTCTGCCTAACATGGAGTGGGATTCTGTTCCAGGGTGTGGGGAGCCTCTGGGTTATGTATCTGTCCCTCCAGCACATCCTATTTCATTATGTGTTGAGGTTGACATCTCTCACTCTCACAGCTCCAATGGCTTTGTGTTTTCTGGGGTGGAGCATGTCCATTACTCCTGTGTTGGACATGGCCTTGTACAACAGATATACAATGCCTCTGTGTAGGCAGTATGTGCCTGCATTCAGCTGGGGTGTCTTCAGCCAGGCAGCATATGACATATATTTGAGACCCTTTATCCTCTTGGTGAGGTACCTTTGAGATCTTTCTGACTGCTGCAGGTGTCAGGTAAGGTACATCCCAAATGAGGCATTGTACTAGATTATGGGTCTGATATGAGAACAGTACAGGGGCACAATGACCTCTGTTGACGTAGATGTGAATCCTTTCATGATACGGTGTCCAATATAGACAGTATTCCTAGCCACATTGGCAATGTGAGTGTCACATAACAGGTTACTGTCCACTTGTGTCCCTAGGTCCCTGATTACTCCTTCCATACATAATGGTTTACCACCTATATGCTAATTTGTGAGTACCTTGTTTGGTATTTGGTGGGACATTCTTACTGTCCAGTGTCTTCAGGACGTCTGGGTGAGGTTCCTGTGTGTGAGAATGTGATCTGTAGCATGCTACAGACTGTACAGCAGTTTTGCCTACGGTTAGGTGCACATGGGTGGTCTCCGATGCTTTGTGCATTGTCAGTTACCTGGACATATGGGTGTCTGTGCTGAATATGGATACTCCCCCTCCTTTTATGTTTTGGTCCATGTTTTGGGGCCATAACGCATGATATGGGGTATAACCTGATAGTGCTGGTGTGCTGTCAGTAGGCTTGCAGCAGGTTTCTGTCACTGCACAGACATTGCTGTTCTCCATACTGGGGAGGGCCTCAGGAGCATGCATATTGCAGTTTACATGTCTGGCATTGGTCAGCATTACCCTTATGTTTCTTACCACTTATGCTTTCTAGGGTGGTGGGTTAGTCTTTTCAGCCTTGCCTACATCAGGCTCTATGGAGGTGGCAAAAGCCTTATCCAATATCCAGACGCCCAGGGGTAACAGGTGCATGCCATCCCTGGAACAGCAGCATGGTTTGTCAGGCATGACATCCCATGCAGACAGACATTAGATCCTCTTGGAATGACAGCAGTAATTGTGCCACTTGTTAAAGCTGATCATTCTGTGTTTGTACTGTGGCATCATTGTTGGTGAGGGTAGGATGCTGCAAACAGTCAGTGTCATACCGGCCTGGAGTACATACTCAGAGAGCTCATCTATGTCTCTTTTCATGTAGTCCAGGGAGGTACATCTCAGGTCATTCACACCAGCATGGACAATGACTGCATCATATTTCTACTTGCTTTGGGGTGACCTGCGTACTTGTGTTATGTGACGTATTGTAGCAGCCTACAGGCAGCTTACTGTACCCTTTCCCTTGTTCAGTCTGGTGAGCGGGATAGCAGTGTGTCTGACTATGGAGTCACCTATTACAACTGTATCAGGCATGTTGATTCTCCTTCTGGCCTGTGACTGTTTGGCACACCAGCTTTGTGTACTATGTGTTGCATGTGCTATGTTTGGAGGTTGTGGTTGCTTGGGGGTCTGCTTTGGAGGCCTCTGTTGGTGTGGTGTGTTTGTAATTAGGGCCTCTGGGAATGTTTTTCTGTGTTTATGTCTTTGGTTTGCAGTTGTGATAGGTCTATGTGGGACTGGGTTTGTGGTGTGTGTGTGGTTACCTTCGCCTCCTGACTAGTTTTGACAGTACTGAGTTGAGGGAGCTCAGCCTCTGGTTTGGATAAATGGTTGCATCTCTCACATATATTTGTATTTCTTGGGGGGAGTTGAGGGTTGTCTGTGTACTTGGGGCAGGTGTAACATTGCCTCAGGATTCACAGATTCAACTTGTTGTAGCTGGCCTTAGTGGATTCTATGTGTGGACATATTTAATTGCCATACTACTGATCAGTGATTACTTCCCTTTTTATGTTTGCTCTATCATGTAGTAGCTACCTCATTCTCTTGCATGGTTTGGTAATGGCTGGAGTCCAGTATGCCAGATGCCTGCGTTTATGGCATTGTGTCTTGTTGTTATTTGTGATTGCATAATCCAAGCATTCCTGGCTGTGTTCATGGAATGCCTGTATACCAGGTTCTGTGGTGTGGCCCATATTTTGCACCTGCACAGGGCCTTTACTGGATTCCACATCAGTTGGGAGGAGTGCAACTTATGCTTTACACATGTTTTTCACTGTGGTTTTCTGGCCAGGGACTGTGGTCAGGATGTGTATATCCAGTGTGATTACTCTATGGTCTGGTCTTACCAGTGAGGAATACACTTCTCATCTTGCCATCCAGTACCCATGTTGCTGATTATCACATCCAGTATGCTTACCCCTCTTGTGGGAGTGGTACGTTGTTCCTGGGCATTTTGGTTTATGGATTCTAGGAACTTTTCTCCTACAGTGTTGGAGCTAGTATAATGCTCCCAGTCTATGTCTGGGTATTTTCAGTCAACCAATATAATGTGGTTTGGGGGGCTTGATATATTAATGTATTCCAACATAGGCCAGGTGCAGTTCCTGGTGTTAGGACAGTAGTCTGTAGCAGGCTATAAACTGGGAAGCAGTTTTAGCCACTGTTACTTGACCATGGATAGTCCATGCTGCTTCTTATTGTGGTACCAACATGGGGGTGTGGTTATCCTTGACCATTATTGCTAGTCACCCTCCTTTTCTAGCTTGTTCCATGTTTTGAGGCTGTACAGCACAGTATGAGGTGTAACCTGGTAGTGTTATGGTGCTGTTGTGAGCCTTGACCCAGTTTTCTGTTACAGGACAGATATCAACATTCTCCATACTGGGTGAGTTTACACTGCACGCATCTTGCTGTTTAGACTTCTGGCATTAGGTAGCATTACATCTAGGTTCTTATCCCTTGTGGTACCTATGGAGGTGGATTTGTGTTTGGAGCCTTACCTATTCAGGGCACACTGTGGGTAACGACAGCCTTTGCCAGTATCCATGAGGCCTGGACTGATAGGTGCATGCCACCCCTAGCAGGTGGAGCATCATGTCATGCTCAGCATGTCATCCCAGGCTGGCACACATTGGATCCCCTTTGACTAACTGCAATACTTCAGGCAATTATTGTAATTGATCATCCCATCGTCATATTGTGGCATCATGCTTGGTGAGGGTAGGATGTTAGTCAGGGTCCTCAAGTGTGCATATAGTACATGGTGTTACATTACTTAACACATGGCAATCATGCCTCAGGTGGTGCTGCAGGGCTGCCTCTGTCAGATGCACATATTACACTTTCTGTACATGTTTGAGAGCAGGTTATGTCATTTTAGGCATCCATGTTATTATATGAGTGAGTCAGAGGGGTATCATTCCCAGGGTTCCTACTGAGCCAGTGTATGTGCTATGCATTGCCTCTTTGCCAAGGCCAGGGCATACTGGGCACGCCTCCTTCTGCCTACTGGGGCAGGCTCAGGTTGTTCCTCCTCCGAGTCACGCTCTGCCTGTGATGGCCTTGGCAATGGTGGGGGGCTGTTTGGCCCGGCCCTATGCTGGTCCTGCTGCAGCTGTTTTCGCAAGATCATATTATGTAGCATAGCACATACCATGACAATTTGGGTACATGTAGTTGGTGAGTACTGCAAGGCTCCACCAGATGTGTCCAGACACCGAAACCATGACTTGAGCAGCCCAAACACACGCTCTATTACATTACGTGTTTGTGCGTGTACCTCATTATGGCGTTCCTGTTCAGGTGTGTATGCATTTCTGATGGGTGTCATCAGCCACGGCTCCAGTGCATAACCTGCATCCCCCACTAGGTGTCCATGTGGGATGTCCCCATTGGCAAATATCTGGTACAGCTGCGTCAAATGCCAGATATGGGAATCATGGTAGCTCCCAGGGCAGCCAGCACACACATCCATCATCACACATGACCTGGCAGTTGATGGAGGAAGCCCTTGTGGTTAATGTAGGCCCTACCCCGCTCACCGGCTGGTGCTTTGATGCATATGTGCGTGCAGTCTATTGCACCCACTACCTCAGGGTATTCCGCTATTTGCTAGAAGAGATGCATATTGCTGGCCAATACCTCACGGGCATTGGGGAAATATACATGATCACCGACATGTGCTGACATGGCATCCAGGAACTGGTGCAGTACCCTGGAGGCTGATGCCTGTGATATCCCCATCATATCACCAGTTGGTCTCTGGAAGGTACCTGTTGCTAGTATTCTTAGGCCAACACATACCTTGGTTTCCACGGGGATGGGTTCCCCTCTGTTGGTTCTGTGTGTGAGGCGTGGCCTGCACAGCTCGACAATTTGCTGCAGGAGGTCTCTGTCCACTCTATAGTGCTCTACTATCTCCAGCTCATGTAAGCCGTGGTAGGTGACCCTGGGCCTGTACACTCTTCTCCGTCTCCTCACTGTGGGTAGTCTGGCACCATCTGCATTGTCACCACCCTCAGCAAGTCGCCTATGTCTCCTTATGACAGCTATGGCAGCCCCTAGCATTTCTGCTCTGAGTTCTGCTTTTTCAGTTTACACTTCTAATAGCTTACTCCTGTCTTGCAGTGTCTCTTGAGAGAAACATCTTGCACTGCTGTTTGCAGAGTTTTAAGTGCTTGGCTGAGCTACTATTCTGCCTGTGTAATTGCCTGCTTCTAATTGTTTTCACCTGCTAACTCCAGCAGTATTCCCTGCTAGCTTTCTACTAATTCTGTTGCTTCCTTTTTCCTTTCTGTTTCCTCAGGGGGGAGCAACATGCATACCAGCAGAAACATGCTCACAGTGGCTTACACGCGCACACACATGCTTACACGTTTCAGAATCTGCTTATTCGGGTTAAAACGCGCACACCAGTGCAAACAGTGTTACAAGTCTGCCAACAGGCTCCCACATGCTCAGTCTGCCTTACACGCGCGCACACTGTCCTACTCGCACTTCATGGCGCGCACACGTGCGCATGCATGCCCAGCAAGAAACTTTGGTGTAGGCAACAGTGTACACCTTCCATTTCTTGACTTTCCCATGCTTATGTTGTGGCACTCCTCTTTCCATGATATGTGTCTGACATCTGTCATGTAACACTGACCTCCAATGAACTGCATTTCTTTCTGCCATTCCCCCCTGTGATGTCACCTATCTCCTACTCTATTCCTTTCCCTTATGTAATTCTTACACTACTCAGAATGTGCTCATTTGCTATGTGACAGTGGAATTCAGTATCCTAACACTCATTTGCATCAGATTGCCTACTAATGCTTAGTTACATGTCTTAGACTCAGTTTCCCCCCTTAGCAACCACTAAACGGTGGCCATGTTGTTTTTGGTTTGCTGGTCCCTGCATTGTAAATCCATGTATTGCATAAAACCCACATTTGTGGGTTTATAACCTTCATTTTTATGTTTTATACAGCACAACCCGTTTGCGCGGGGCTGCGCTGTGCTGCGTTTAAACATCGGCGATCGCAGAAAAAAAAAAAAGATTTATTTTTCATATTTGCATCGGGGTACCTTGCCACTGGCCACATATTTGGCCATTGGCATGCTGCCTGACACATATGCACCCTTTATTTGGAGCTGACATGGCTCCATTGTGATTTTTGCAGAAACATACTCAGTTGTCAACTGAGTACATTTCTGCAGCTAAAACGGCTCTTACACGGGCTGCTTTCTGCTTCGTGGATCGCTACTCTACCTCATTTGCATGCCTTTTGGCTGCAAGTGAGGTATTTAGCATATCCACGCCCAGTCCGTGTAAAAGACGTTTTAGCTGGTCTCTTACACGGAGTTTTGGGCTGTTCCTGGATCGTGAGGCTTGCATGGAGTCTTACACGTCTCTTACACTCCATGCAAGCCTTCGTGAATCCTGCCTATTCTCTTTATCTTGTAGACCTCTCTGTTTTGGTGAAGTGGGAATGCAGGACACTAGATTTGATACTATATCCTCAATATGATTTTGTTTCAACTGAGTGGTATGTAAGACATCTAGTATATATAGCTTTTTCCTACCCAGTAAACTTTGTAGACATCTGTGTCAACCCTCCACTGCATTTTGTGATCTGGGATACCCTTCTCGACATGTATCATACTGGTTCCAGAATGCAACATTGAAAAGTGGAGGAATTCTTTCCGATGTGCATTCTCTCATACCATAGCACCTAGGTCTACCTAGTAAGTAGGTCTCTGTAAAGAATATACATACCAGTTTGGTACAGTCTGGCATATAATTTTTTATGTCAGTGAAGGTGGGCAGCATTTTGTTAGGTGAAAGAAATGCAAGTCCTGATATTTGCTTACATAACATAGAAAATCCCATATTTTTGCCAAATTCACTAACTAGGTATAGTTTTTGTATTTGGCACCATATAATTTGACAAAAGTGGAACCAGCAACCCTTGGTGGCCATATTTGGAAAGTGTCTGACAATGGAATTTGCTGCCACTTTTTCAAAATTGCTTAGCATCATCCACGGCGTGAGAGTCTGACTACACTGGTCACAAATATTCAGTACAGTGGACCAGAGCTGGTCATAACATTCTTCTAATTTACTAGAAAGTAATTTGTAAACTATGGGGATCATCTTTCTACATTCACTTCCCAGCAATGAACAGAGAATGCTGTATACCTGTCTACATTCATGGGTATTAATAGGAAACGTCCCATCTACTAAGAAAAACTATGCACCATATAACATTTTAATGTTATTTTCCATTGTAATTAGTACAACATTACTGACTATGCCACCATCTGCACTATGTTTGATTAGTAGGGTTCCATTTTTAATTGGTAACATTTCCATATGTAAATCCGTCAAACTCCTCAAGTCCTGGAACATGGATGCTTTCTTTTTATTACGGACCCTGATTACACTTTGCTTAAGTGCATTTGTATCAGGCAGTTCCGTTACAACTGCAGTTGAGGTGGTCGCTAGCATCTCGGACACTACTTTGCATTGATCTTTCATGGACTGATCCAAATGCCTCTTAATACTGTATCTTATTTTATATGCCTCAGGTTTCACGGGGTCAGGAGCATGATAGTGACTAGTACTCTTTTTTTCGAATATCACCGTCAACTGAATTTTTAATAATACACCTTCCCTTACACCTTTGCCTTGTTTTATTTATACAGCACCAATATTTCCTGGACAAGATCATCTTTTCTAAATAATGCTAGTATCTATCAATTACTAACATTTCACGGCCCTTAAAAGTTTTTATAGTTGGATATGTGTGTTCTACTATGCCAGACATATAGTCAGCAACATCAACCTCCTCACCCTGTAAAGATATGTATACAGAAACTTTCAACACTCTATATTACATATTTTGCATATTGGGACAGTAGCAAACACAGATAAATGTATTATACAAACTCTACCTGCTTATTAAAGCTGTTTTGCCCTGTAAACAATCATCCATAATTATTAAGGAATAGTCCTCCTTGTTTCCACATTAGGTAAATCTGCAACTAAGCATGTGTCTCGTGACTAGCTAGGCTAACACGTTTTAATAAATGCAACCATTCATTACGTCACAATCTAAATCTTTAAATTGTAAATGTTGAATGGAACCTATTATTTGCACATGTGCCTTTCAAAATTTTTTTTTTCATAATTATGAAATGTTGAACTGGGCCTTTTGATGTGTCAATTGCACATAGTAAATCATCCTATTGATAGTAAACGTATACCACAGACACACACACATACACACACACACACACATATATATATATATATATATATATAAATATATATATATATATATATATATATATATATATATATATATATATATATATATATATATATATATATATATATATATTATGTATATATATATATATATATATATATATATATATATATATATATATAGGTTCACTTCTAAATTTTGAAATCTCAAAATCTGGAGTTTTAGAACACATAAAAAACAAGTGTATGCAGGGGGGCAAGTCCTCCTACACCCTCCACTCCCCCCACAACTTAAATATACCAACTCCGAGATCACACTACAGTGAAAACAAGGGAAATCTCCAAGTCCACACTGTATGCCGATCTCCGTTCAGGATTTCGAAGTTTTAAAACGCCCATTCACGCATGTCTTTCAGAGGCCCCTCAACCGCGGGGAGGACATGCAGACTCCACAAAGAAGGCACTCCAGTTGAGAATTGAACAGGAGAAGCTTTTGTTGTGAGGCAACAATGCTACCGCTGTACCACCAGCGGCACTTATATAATATATAGTTGGGTTCACTTTATAATTTCGAAGTACTGAAATACCAAATTTCAGTATTTTGAAATCATAAAGTCGAAGAATCAAAATCGAGAAAGTGCATAATCGGGAACTTGAATATCTCGAATTCATGGTTATGGCTTACGATATGTGGAGTGTGGTGTTGGGAGTGTATCATGGTCCGTGTCGTGTATGGATGTAGGTGCAATTCAAGGTAAGTGAGTATTTTGTAAGGGTATTGTGTGGCAGTTTGAGTGTATGTGAATGTGTGTAAGTGTTGGATGTGTTGATGTTTGTATATGTGTGATGTTTGTGTGTGTGCGAGAGACTGTGAAATGTGTGGGTGTGAGTTTCCTTTTTGTGTCTGTTTGTACGATCTCAGAGTTAGTATATATATATATATATATATATATATATATATATATATATATATATATATATATATATACATACATACATATATACATACATATAGATATATATATGTGTGTGTGTTTATATATATATATATATATATATATATATATATATATATACACATACATACACACACACACACACACACACACACACACACACACACACACATATATATATATATATATATATATATATATATATATATATATGGGTCTACTTCTATTCACCAACATCCCATTTCACTGAAACCCATTTCACTGACAGCCTCATTTCACTGACAAAAGTAATCAGGGCAAAACCTGGGATTTGCCCTCCCCACTGTTGTGCGACCGTGGAGTTGTAATATATAGTTGGGGGGGTGTGGGGGGCACAGCCCCCCACATTTGGGGGGTGTGGGGGGCGAAGTTTGTCAGTGAAATGAGCTGTCAGTGAAATGGGTTTCAGTGAAATGGGATGTTGGTGAATAGAAGTAGACCCATATATATATATATATATATATATATATATATATATATATATAAAATGTGTGTGTGTGTGTGTGTGTGTATATTTCTAAACAATTAGGAAAAAGTTTTCTAAATATGCAACGAATCGATGATTTAATAATATCCAAACTTGTGTTCTTAGGCTCATAACAAGTATCCTCATTACCAAAATAAATTCCCAAAATTTTTATTTGTTTAATTTGATAAACAATATTCTTATATGATTAATAATACCAAAACCTTGGTACTTCAGAATATTAAATTATAAACCGATGAGGTTCAACTTGTACTCATTTTGAGAAAATGCCATATGTGAATCAGGTTCATTACTAGAAACTATATTTCAGTCATTCACATACGAAAGATATATGGGAATATGAACCTCATGTATAGTGAAAGAAGAACAAAACAATCAGTAACACATTCCTAAAGGACCGCATTTATGGCTAAACTAATTTTCAGTGGATATTCTTGTTCAACATCCATAGCAATCTTTATTTTTTATTGAACAATCTAGTAACCATCGGTGTAACATAGGAATTCATATACATAGATTTAATAACTGTAATAAATTTGAAACTATGCTATAGGTTAACATTAGCCAATGTGTCATAAGCTTTGGGCCTATTATAGGCCAACAGCAATTCATTTGCACGACCAGCAACCTATAACTTCTCTTAAAAGTAACAATAAATCTTTATTACAGTTTCATGATAAACCATATATCCCTTTATAAAAAGGTTTAGTGGAAACGTTATTTAATATGTATTGCAGTGTCTTATAGAAAGTTACTAGGCTATTGACCTTGAGGCCCTTACAAGCCTAGCCAAGAATTTAGCTCATGTTCCAACAAGTCAGCACCCTATGCCACTGTCCAACAGGGACACAGATGGATCCCAGGGGTGTATTTGCTGTTCCCCATCCATTTATCCAGATTGCACTTAAAAAGGATTAATGAAGTATGCTGCTTGACATGGAGAGGGGGTCTATTCCACAAAAGGGGAAGTTTCTGAGACACAAATCTGTCCCACCAAGTTCTATTGATGTAACAGACCAGGTTGAGGTTGCGTGTGTGGGTCACTCAAATGGAGCTTGACTCCCATCAAGGCGGGGTCTGAGATTGTTCATAGGTTCATAGGTAGGTACTAGGCTATTGGCCCTAGGGCCTATATAAGCCTAGCCAAAGAGGTACCCTGGCTTTTGCCACCCAAGAAAATTATTTTCCTGTGCCTCTATCGAGCAGAGCCACAGACGAGATACCTGGGGTGAATTTCCTGTTTCCCATCTAATCATCAAGATTTTTCTTGAAGAGTGCTAATGAGGAGCTTTGTTTGATATAGATAGGTAGTGTGTTCCAGAGTATGGGAAGTCTCTGGGACAGGAATCTGTCCCTTCAGCATGTTCTGTTTATTGTGATGACAATGTTTAGGTCCGTAGAGCATGTAGCTCAGAGGGATTGGGATTTCCTTATGTGGAGCATGTCCAACAGCTCTGGGTTTGATACAGTTTTGTATGTTAGGTACAGATTGCCTCAGAGTAGGCGATATGCAGTTGAGTAAAGCTGGAGTTTTTTTAGACGGTCTGCGTAGGGCATCTGTTGGAGGCCAGTAATCCTGTTTGTGATGTATTTCTGCAGCCTTTCCTGTTGTTGTAGCTATCTTGTGAGGTACATACCAAAAGGGGCTATGTACTCTATAATGGGTCTAATGAGTGATGAGTAGAGGGGAACAATGTCCTCTTTTTTCCTGGATGAGAAACCTTTTTTGATGAGGTGTGCCATGTAGAAGGATTTCCTGACTACTATGGCAATGTGATTATCAAAGGAGATACTATTGTCCACCTGTGTCCCAAGGTCTCTTATCATACTCTCAGTGTTAAGTAGACTACCACCTTTGTGGTAGCTCATGGGTAGAGAGTTTTTACCAAAGGGGATGACAATGCACTTTTTGGCATTGAGCTTGAGGCCATGGCTTTGACACCAGGCATCTGTCTCAGTGAGGTCCTTTTGTAGGATATCCACATCATTAGGAGTTTCAGTTATGGCTCCTAGTTTGCAGTCATATGAGAAATTCATTAGCCAAAGACCTTCTGTGTTAGCCTGTACTTCAGAGAAGTAGGTACCAAACAGAAGAGGACCCAGGACTGAACCTTGTAGTACTCCACTTGTCACTGGTTTGAAGTCGGATTTGGCGTCTGCTACTTTCACAGTGTGGGTTCTGTCAGTGAGCCAGTTGGCAACCCAACTTGTGACATAGGGATTTATACCTAGTTTAGTGAGTTTATCTATAATTCTAGAGTGGGGGATGGTTTTGAAAGCCTTGGCGAGATCTACATAGGCTGTGTGAATAACCCTAGCCTCATCTATGACTTTAGTGACTGCTTCAAAGAAGTCTATCAGGTTTAGGAGACATCATCTGCCTTTTACAAACCTAAACTGGGTGGGGTCTAGAGTTTGGAGATTACCAATGTCTTTGTTTATAAGTTCCATGATGATGCGTTCCATGGCCTTGCAGACCAGGCTCGTCAGGCTAATGGGGTGGTAGTTCCTGGGGTCTGTGGTGGCTCCCCCTTTGTGGAGTGGGATAACCATCACAGCACGCCATTCAGTGGGCACAAAGCCTGAGGTGAGGCTATGATTGAACATGGTACTTAGGTGGGGTGCCAGTTCGTTCTGTAGTTTGTGTGGAACGCAGCCTGGGATGTTGTCAGGTCCCATGGATGCTGTGTTCTTGGACTTGTAGAGTGTGGTTTTTACCTGTGCAGCCAGGATTACAGGAACTTTGCATTCTTCCAGTATAGAGATGGGCCCTTTGGGGGGGGGGGAGAAATGTGGGTAAAGTTAGCACTGAACCTCTCTGCCAGGATGTTGGTAATATTAGTTGGGTCTGTATATTTAGTGCCATTGTGCTGTAACTCAGAGCAGATCTGAGTGTTGCCATTATGATTCTTGACATAGCTATAGAATGCTTTGTGGTTGTCTTTGGAATCAGTGATGATTTTGTTTCCATAACTAGCATTGGAGGATTTTATCAGGGATCTCAGCTTCTTAATGAGGCTGTCCAGGGAGTTTCTCCAGTCATGGGATTTTGCTCTTTTTTGCAACAGTTTCTTTCTTCTGTTGTAGAGTTTGTTTATGGCAGGGGACCACCAGATTGGCTTCCTTTTTTTGGAGGATAGCATCTTGGTTCTGTTAAGGATAGCGCAATCCATGCATTTGTGTAAGTGCTTATAAAGTGCATTTGTGTAGGATTCAACAGTCATACCTCTATTGTCCATCTGTATGGGTGTCATGAAGTTTGCCACTTCTGTCTTAAGAAGTGTGAAGTTGCCTTTGGAAACATTTTTTACAGTGGTAGGGAGTTGGGGGCAAGATGTGGATGTCTAGGGTGGTTAGCTTGTGGTCAGATCTGACCCATGAGGAATTGACCTCTGGTGTGGAACGCCAGTCACCCATGTTGGTAATAACCAGGTCTAGGATATTGTTGCCACTGGTAGGGGTGTGGATAAGTTGATCCAAGGCATTGGAATTTATGAATTCCAGAAAACATTGAGCAAAAGTCTTGGTACATGAGTAGTTTTCCCAGTTAATGGTGAGGTAGTTGAAATCACCCATTATTAGGGTGTTGGGTTGTTCCCTAATATTTTCTAGTGTATCAAGAAATGAGGAGTGAGAATCCTGAGGCATGGTGGGGGATGTGTAGAAAGCTACAATTTAGATTGCGGTCTTGCCCAGAGTTAGTTGCACTTGGATAATCACGGATGCATTATGCTGTGCAGCTAGCCTGGAGGTGTGGATATTCTTAATGAATATGGACATGCCTCCACCTTTAGTGTTTTGGTCCAAGTTAGGTGGCCGAAAGGTGTGGTATGAATTATAGCCTGGTAATGCAGGGGTGCTCTCTGTAGCCTTAAACCAGTTCTCTGTCATTGCACATATGTCAATGTTCTCCATTTTAAGGAATGCCTTGAGTGAGTGCATTGTGAGGTTTAGACTTCTAGCATTGAGTAGCATTACCCTCAGATTTTGTTTGCTTGTTCCTGTTAAGGTGGTGAATTTGTCATTTGAACCTTGCCTAAAAAAGACACTACAGGGTTGGCAAGATCCTTAGCCAGTATCCAGAATCCCAAGGGTGACAGTTGCAGACCACCTCTGGCAAAGCATCATGGTCTGTCGATCATGTCATCCCAGGCAGACAGATACTGGATCCCCTTAGAATGACACCAGAAGTTTAGCCAATTATTGAAGTCAATCATTTTGTCCTTGTACTGGTATCATTCTAGGTGATGGCAGGATGCTACTCAGGGCTAGGGTCATACTTGCCTGGTCTACAAGATCGGAGAGCTCCTTCATGTCTCTTTTCATGTACTCCAGGGAGGTACATCTCAGGTCACTCACACCAAGATGGACAATGACAGTCATATTTGTGCTTGTTGTGGAGTGAACTGAGTGCATGCATTATGTGGCAGATCCTAGCACCCAACAGGCAGCTGACAGTAACTTTCTCTTTGTTTAGCCTGGTGAGTGGAACATCAGTGTGCCTGACTATAGAGTCACCTATGACTAGAGTGTTGGGTACGTTTTATGCCTTATGGGCTGTGTTTGAGTGGCACACTGAGTTTGTGGGCTATGTGTCATTTGGGTTGTGTTGGCGGGTGGAGGTTGATTGCGTTTCTGCTTTGGAGGTCTCTGTTGCTTGAGCAGATTTTTATTGACAGCCTCCACAAATGTAGGTGTGTTTTTTGTGTTTCTACGTATGTCCTTTGGTGGTGTAGGTTTTGAGAAACTATGTGATGAGTGTGGTGTGGTGCAAGTGTTTACCTTCTCCTCATGATTGTCTAGTCCAGTCTTGGGTGAAGAGAGCTTTGCTTCCAGTTTGGCTATATAAGTGCATCTCTCACAGGCTGTAGTGTTGGGTGGTAGGAGGAGAGGGTTGTCTGTGTACATGAGGCAATTGCTGCATTGTCCCAAGATGCCCAGATTCATCAGGTAGACAGGAGAAAACACTGGGAGCTGACCCTTAGACATGTCTGGATAGGTGCTTATTTATTAAGTACTAAAAACTGTTTTCCTCTAGACAAGTGAGGAAAGTTGAGTGCTGTAGTAATTTGTAGTTTATTTAGGGCTTACAATGAGTGCTGCACAAGTGTTGAGCTCAAAAAAACAGATTTGCGTGCTAAAACTAAAAAAACTGGCTAGTTCTAAGGGAAAATTTTAACAGCAGACTTTATGGCAGCGAGAATAGTTTAACTCTAGCTAAGTGGCGATGCATAAAGTGTATTTTTTTTAATATAACAGTAGCAAATGAGCAAATTGATTTAAACAAATTAACTAATTAACCAATGAAAAGTTAAAAACTGAGCACTGTTACAGCAGTCTTCGATCAGACAAGTTCTAACTGCACACTCTTGCTACTAGGGTGCAAGGGAACTTTCTCCAAAAAAAAGATGGCCTGGATTAGTGCTGAAGTTTTACAAACAAAGCTAGATTCAGCAGGTCTGGATTTAATCTATGCTACAGCAAACAAGGTGTACCAATTTCAGAAAGAAACAGTTCAGATAAGCAGGCACAATAAGACTTTAACCAGAAACTCTCAGCTCAGAAGGGCAGAATCTACCCTCTCCTCCCACAAGAGTGCAGCCCACACCTTCTTAATGTAAAATAACTGGTCCAAAGCCCAAGTGCTTAAACCAGAACTAATATACTTTTTGAATAACAGACAGTAAGCCTTCAATCAGCAACTCCCAACTTAGAAGGAGGTAAGCTACATGTCCTGCTACAACAGTGCAGACCACAAGCCTTCTTAATGAAAAAAACAGCTGGTCTGAAGCCCAAGTGCTTAAACCAAAGGCTTAAAATAACAGTCACAATTTAATCAGGCTACTAACAAGCAGTAATAAATGCAACAGAATAAATACAATTATCTATGCCTGACAGGGGTCACCTCTGAGGAATCTATAGGAAACTGAGTAGAGGGCAGGGCCTTTAGCCTATCTGTGTAGGATAGATGTTTGAGGCCCTGAACTCTCCTGATGAGGAACCTCTGTGGTCTCTCCACCTGTTGCATGTGCTTTGTGAGGTACATGCCAAAAGAGGCATTATAGTCAATAATGGGTCTTATAAGTGAAGAATACAGGGATATTATGACCGCCTTGTCACTGGAAGAGATACCCTTACTAATCAGGTGGGCCATGTAGAAAGCTTTCCATAAAATGGAGACAATATGGTAGCCAAAAGTAAGCTTGCTATCAACCTGGGTGCCCAAATCCCTCACGACTGGTTGTGTGCTTAGGACCTTATTATCAATGTGATAATTTGTGGGGATTTCACTCTCCTGAAAGTGGATGATGATGCATTTTTTGGCATTCAGTTTGAGGACATGATTCTAGCACCAGTCATTTGTTTGGGTGAGACTGTCTTGGAGGATGTCCACATGACTAGAGCAATTGATGGCAGCACCCAGCTTGCAGTCATTTGCAGGCTTGGTCAGCCATATCCCACTGGTTTTGACCCGCACCTCAGAAAAGTATATCCCAAACAGCAGAGGTCCCAAGAGCAATCTCTGGGGTACACTGCTCATTATGGGTCTACTGCTTGAAGTGGCTTCCCCTATTTTGACTAGGTGGGTTCTATCAATGAGCCAGTTTGCTACCCATCTGGCAACATATGGATTGATGACTACCTGAGGGAGTTTATCTATTATACCTGAGTGGGGAATAGTATTGAAGGCCTTGGTCAGGTCAAAGTAGGTGGTGTGCACCGTCTTCCCCTCATCCATGGCCTTGGTGACTGTCTCAAAGAAGTTGACCATATTTATCTGGCACGATCTTCCCTTGATGAAACCAAGCTGTGTGGGATTGAGTGTCTGAAAGCTGACAATGTCCTTGTTAATGAAGTCGATGATAATCTGCTCCATGGCTTTGCAGATCAAGCTAGTCAGGCTGATGGGTGTATAATTTCCTGGATCAGTGGATACTCCACCTTTGTGCAAAGGGATGACAGTGGCTTTCCTCCACTCAGCTGGGATAAAACTGGTACTCTGTTTTTGGTTGAATAGGGTGCCTAATGGTGCTGCAAGTTTCTATCTGAGTTCATGTAGGATGCAGCCTGGGATGTTATCAGATCCCATGGAGACTGTATTTTTTGCCTTTGAAAGGAGAGTGATGACTTGATCCCTAGAGATAAGGGGATGGGGCAGGTACTGGGGATGTCCTGTTTTACTAACAGGGGGACAGAGGGGTGAAGTTTTCATTGAACTTGTCTGCCAGGAGGTTGGCTATATCTATAGCGTTTGTGTATGTGGTGTCCTTGACTACCAGTTCTGAGTAGATCTAGGTGCTTCCCTTGGGATTGCGGACATATGTGAAGAAGGCCTTATGATTGTCTTTAGTAGATGTTGCCAGTTTGGACTCAAAGTTTGCTTTGGAGGATTTTGCTAGTGCTCTTATTTGCTTGTTCAGGCTAAGGAGAGAATGCTTCCAATTAGGCAACTGTTCCTTCTTGGTCCTGGATAGCAATTTTTTCCTTTTTATATAGTTTACTTATTGCAGATGTCCACCAGACAGGTTTACTCTTCCTTGAGGAGGATGATGTTGAAGGGTTCATTCCTAACATGTACGTATGCATGGTCTTCCTTACATGTAAAAACCAAGGGGAGAAATAACATTGTCCCAAACATCTTACCCATTAATAGACTGCCGATCCTTCAAAGATTCATACTACTGGGTATCTCTGAGGTCTCATAGCAGAAAGAGAATGCATATGAGACTTCTTTGCAACTATGTTCTGGTATTTAAGTTTAGTATCCATCTCTGTTCCAGTTTCATGCATTCAAGCCTGTAGAGAAGATTCAACTGAACTAACACACATAAACATGTCTCATGCCCCTTAACCAGCAGTGCTACTGATTGATTTTTAACACCACTTCCTACAAGACAACGATCCATAACATTACCCCAGTAAGTCAAAACAACAGCATCTTGTTCATCTTAGGAAAAATAAAGACTGGCAAGCCACCATTTTCTAAAACAGAAATTTGAACTTTGCATCTTTCCAAAAGATTTAAGGTATCTTGTATGCTTCTCCAGCATATAGTGCTATAATGTTACCTTATGACATGTTGCATCAAACTGGAAAAGAGTAGAGAAAGTTTCCCAATGTCCTAGACAAATTTCACCTATTAAGAGCAGTACCACCTCTGATCTGCCCTGAAAAGAGACCACTAGCCTGGTAGGATTAACCCAGTCAATAAAGGATAAAAAATAAAACATTCACATTGGTACCTAACATGATAACTATATAATCATAAAACATGATGCTTTTTGTTAGACATATGTTTCTAGGATGCATGCTTCCCTTAGGGGGATCTAATTAACTTATTTGCACTTGAGATGATCTTGTATTCCCCTTAATGGCACATACTGTGGACAGCTAAGTCATGTATATTAAATCAATTCTACTCAAAAAAATAATAATTGGCATAATTATATACTAGGTAGATTCAGAGAGACAGACAAGATGAGATAAAGAGAGAATGTGAATTTTGGGATGAAGCATTCTTCTTTACTGTAGTCTGCATTCATTGGGCATAGTTGTAATTATGTATCTTTAAAGATTCTTATGCATATTGCATTTTAAATGCTTGCAACTGCCTTTTTTACAGGGGATGAGAAACTTAGATTTTGCTTGCAGTCAGTTCCTTCCATTTTTTGGTTCAATACACATGGTTCTTAACCATGTAGAATGTAATGTCTAGAGTAAAGGTTATGTTGTACTCACATGCATTAGTTCACACCTATGTGGTATATACATACATTAACCATGTGTTACCCTTATTTGAAATAGAACACTGAGTCTTCTAAGGACACTGGACAAGAGTCATGTAAAATATGTGTCTTTTTCATGAAACTCTCACCAAAATGATGATATTTTATTTGGCTTTATAAATGCTTTATACAATTAACCAAGTGTGCACAACAGCTATTTTACGTTAACAGGTTTTTTTTTTTTTTTTGCATCCATTTAACGGAATATATATTCAGTAGATGTAAGGATAATACACTGCTGGTTTAAATAACAGTGTGTGTTTCCAGTAAGAATTGTAGAATGCAGTGTAAGAGAAATAATTACATTGTCTAGACAGGGATTATGATGGCATTTATTCTGCAACATGATAGGTTGCTTACTGTCCCATCAGAAAAGAAACAATGCATGTACTCCCTGGATAGAACAGAAAATCTAGAAGCTTAATTTGAATGATAACTTGTATTAGATATTCAAAGGTATTTTGCTTCAGATTCATGAAGCCAATTTGCAGTATAACTAATATAATTAAGCAGTCTGGGAATCTAGTAGTTTCTGCTATTAAACTATTTCATCTCAGATTGGTTTGCACTCGGAATGACCCTAAAAGTTATGTTAACAATGAATAATGTGATGTCTTAGTACAATAGTGTATAATTGATCATTTCAGGATGCCCACAGGCAGTGCATGTGAAAGCCATGGGAAATACTATACAATCTCTATTAACATTGCAGTGGTAATGAAGAAAAAGCTTAAATCATGACGATAATCTTGTTGAGAGAAGCTGTTTTGGAAGATCTTCTATTTTGCCATTAATAATGATGCAAATTTTGAAAAGCTGTGTACAGAAAGGCAAAACTGGTCATTACTTTAATGGTTCCATTTATTGAATGCTTTCTACATTTTATTATGAATCACTGACATAATTTGACATGCTAAACAGAAAAGTAAATCACATCATAAGAACAGTAGTGTTTATAATTTAGAAGTTTAATTACCTACATATACTGCAAAAACAACTACATACAGACATTCATAGGTTAGTACTAGCTAACTGCCCATGTGGACCATTTTAAGCCTAGCCAATTATCACATGTGATGATCAAACCCTGCACTTTGTGCTTGTCAGGTAAACACCTTAACTATTATGAAAACCTCCCTTAAGCTAAAGAGAAGATACACACAATAGATAGTCTAAATAATTATAAAGCATCAACATTATAAACATTGTTTGGTATTTATATATGTTTATATTTGTATTTTTGCCTTGGGGTCAACTTGGTTCTTTTAAGAACACAAACATTGTTTCCCAGTAAAATGCATACATATTTCAAGAAATCATCTTCAGCTCAAAATCATTTGAAACTGCAGAAAGACAGACAATATATAAATATTTTTCTTTCTAACATATGTTAGTAAATTCTAATAACCTGAAATGGTATAATTTGTTAATGCAGCAAATAAGAGCATGTCTATTAGAGCAGAGACTTGAAAATGGACAATAGCAAAAAGGCAATTGTAAATAATAAAAGCTTTAAATATATTCAGACTTTATCTGGTTCACTGTTCAAAGCTTTTGCCTGAAATAAAATTAGAATGGGTTGATTTACAATATTTGCATAATGTAATTGCCTAGATTACATTAATATTTATAACTAAGGTAACTTTTTGGAATAAAGAAATGAAAACAAAGTGGTAATAGGCACCACAAATCCAAACTGCAACCATGTCAGCACTTTGGTGAGAGTAAGATCTCTTTTAAATCCACAAAAAGCACAATGGGGCTGGAAACTCAGAGGATAGACCACCAGTTGAAATAACTTCCGACAATTTATTAACGGTTATAAAGATAAAACAAAAAATACATAAGCGCATAAGATCGCTTTTAAACATAGATAATAAGGAAGATGCAAAAGTGACTGACGATCGCTTGTCTGTGAGGAATAAATAAGGAAGATGCAAAAGTGACTGACGATCGCTTGTCTGTGAGGAATAAAGGCTTGTTGCTTTGGAACACTACCTTGGTTTCATGATCTATGGAAATTATTGTGACTTAGCTCATCAACGAGGTTTTAAGACCACTAGTTTCTTTGCTTTTTATGTTTTTCTGGAATTGTCATAATGATGTTATATAAAAAGTGCAAGATACAATGCAATCCAAATATTTCATAACCAGTCTTGGATTAGGAATTCTTTATGGCTGCATTTTTGCTAGACAGTGTTGAAACAAGAGATGTACAAATTCTTACCATTGTTACAAATTTATTGACAGATAACTGCACTCTTTAGTGGAGTCCATAGGTACTGTCATTTTCTAATCCTTTTACCATTATGTTTCACAGAATAAGCTGAATGCAGTTGAATTATCAATCAGCTCACGTATGGCACTTGCTGCCATTAAGTGGAAGGCATGCATGTAAGAGGATTTGAATGAGGTGCTGAGGATCTTTTCCTGAAGATATTTATTAATTAATTAATTTCGCTTTTAAGTGAACTAGTCCATTTCTGACCCTTTCCACCAACAAAGTATGCCATAAGGGAAAGAGTAAATGCAAAAGAGTTAGTGTCACCAATTAACTAGAATGTTTTTGAGAGGAAACCAGAGTAACCGAAAAAAAAACTTATATAAATGAAGAGACATGCAAAGCCCAAACATAAGGTTACCAGAGTTCTGGACTGTAACCTGGACTTTCACCACTAAGCCACTGTGCTTCCCAGCCATCAAGATCAGTCAGATGACATTAAAAGGTTTGATCATTTTTGCAGGCCTGCGGTCAGCAAGAAACTTTTCACATTTGACTATGTTGAGTGGCACTATTCCTATCCTGGAATTAGCCATTTCACTTGATTAGAAATCTTGTTTGTCTTAGAGCCGCTTTTAATTCGATAATGAAACATCCGGACAGATATACTCTTCTCACAAATGACCTGATCTACTTTATCATGGAATAGTTTACCAGCAACTCCCTTTAATAAACAGGACCCAACTTATGGAAGGCAAGACATATCAGTGTCAAAACCTTCAAAAAAAACATTTAACAGGTGTTCTATGACATGTATTGGATGTTGCAGCCACTAGCCCTGTTGCACAGTTCTGCACAAACGGTGGTTATATCAGGATCTCATCTCAAAGCTTGAAGTAAAGTGTTCTGTAAGAAATCAAACAGGATAAGAAATAATATATGGATCACCACTTCTAAGGCTGAAGATGTAATTAGGTGTCTGATGCAGGCTGTGTCTTATGACTGAAGTGGAGCCTATAGTTACCTGAACTGGTTCTCTGGGCAGTCCTCCAGAAAGGTGTCTCTTCAATCCAAAGCTGAGGAACAGAAAAAAAAAACATCCTCTGACGTAACTTTCTTTGGTTCTCTAAACTTTAGCAAAGAGCATGAGCTAGCTCCTTGGTACAGTTGCAGAGCGAGCCAGAGTCAACCTGCCACCCAGGAAATTTCACACACTTACAAACACACAAACCACACTATACACATTTATTCATACAGATAGTATGACTGTTTAAATGAATAAATGCCTGTAACGAATGCTGTACGGCACTTTCTTATTATTAGCATTGTCAGTCATGCTCCCTTAACAGATTGTGCCAGGATCATTTGCCACCTTCACCCTATCCTAGTTACCTGTCTGGACTGAAGCATGATGTCTTGATGGCAACTGAAACCTGGTCTTTTAACATCAGCTTAACATCAAGTGACACCTACTGATCATGGACACGAGTCATAAATTCCAAATGACTCTCCCAATATTTAATAAAACATACCAACACTCACATGCTTGCCCATAATCAAAAATGCTTCTCACCAGTGACAATATTCATTCTAATCCTGGCTTTCAGTCACAATCATACATTGACTTCCCTCATCATAAATCTCTGCTTCTAAATCTAGCCTCTAGCTCACACTTCCTTTCTTCCTTGAACTTCAACATCTTTAACCAAAACATCCTGAGTAGATACAAAAATTCTTCTTTGCTACATGCATGTATCTTACAACACATACCTGACATATTAATATTAAGAGAAACCTGTCTGCAACCACCTAATTACAATGAAGAGGTTATATCCACTGGCTATAATATCTTTTGATGTGACAGAATCCAAAAAAAGTAGTGATACTGCCATCCTTATTTATTTATTTAACATTTGTTGACCAGGAAAGTCCAACTAGGACATAGCCTATTTTTACGGGAAGCCCAGGGAGAAATGTTCCAGATGCATGTCTTTGGAATGTGGGAGGAAACCCATGTGAATGCAGGGAAGATATGCAGACTCAACACAGAGGGAACCCTGGCCGAGAATCAAACAGGCGAACCTCTTGCTGTGAGGTGACAACATTAACCGCTGCACCACTGCACAGTCTACTTCAACTTTTCTCCAGTGATTTAAACTTAACACCTTACCTGAAGACATCCCCAACTTAAGTCATGGTCAGCTTTTTTCATCTATTCTATATATCAACAAAAATGAATTGATTTTCATAATTACCCAGTATATACTACTAGGGCAGGGATGTAATACCCCTCTAAGTGGATTTAGTCTATCATGGTCTGCCAACAATATACCTGTGAAGCTATCATACATGGTGATATGAATACTAACTAATCTTGCAACCTATATTTTCCTAGCACCGAACAGCCTTCCTCTGCTGTCTGACATCTCTACACATTAAATTATCTCATTAAAACACATCCACCAGCTTCAACAAAGTGAGACAGCCATTGACTGGATTCTCTCTAATAATTCCAATAATATTGCCAAATCAAACATTCTGATTCCTTCAGTGATCAGCACCACCTTTTATGCTCACTCCTTCATCACTAAATAAAAATATAAACTTTGTACACAATGCTTCCAAATTTAAAAAAGATAGCTTTCTTAACTCTATCGGACTATTTAAGTGGTCAGTCTTAAAATAATGCCCTCTTGATGAAGATGTCCAGCACTTCAGTCAAACATTCTTAGCTTCACTAAGCTCCCATGCTCCACTTAGCAGAAGAATGAGTAAGATTTAAGCCTGACCCCTGGCTATCTGTTGCAACAGAGCTATTAATGAGACAAAGAGATCTATCTTGGAAGATATGCAAAACCACAAAACACTTTACTCAGCTAAAACACAGGTAGACAAAAACCTATTTTAATAACCAGAATTTAAACATGAAATCTGTACATGATAGGCGTTTTGGTCTGTCCTCTCTCAATTTCTTAAGCCAAGTAATCAATCTCAATCTACACCCCAATCTAATACATCACACTATACAAATACATGGGATTTCAAAACATTGTATTAAAGCTTTCACCTTCCCCTAACTCCACTTCTACAAACACTTACATCAGTAATTCAGTCATTCACACAAATGTCAAACACTTCTCATAACAATCAGTTCCAACGTCCAAGATTTTCTCGTATATTAAAAAAATAAAACATAGCAGTCTCTGACAGCTTACCCTGAGAATACCTTAATTTAGCTGCTGACCCCATTACATACCATTTTCTATTCTATGTCAGGTGAAAAATCTTGTTTTCCTACCTGCTGGAAACAATCTTACATCCTACTTATGCGTAAAGGAGGCACCTGTATTGAACTATCCAGTTTTAGACCAATTTCTATTTTATCACCACTCAGATCCTCTAAAATCTATTCATTCCACTGTTTCACTATATCTCCAGCAACAAAATCCTGTTTCCTTCTCAGCAGGGTTTCATCCTAAGTACAATACAGATAAAGCACATTTTCCTTACTACATTCCATACAAAACAACAGCAAAAATACCAAGCTTAGTTCTGCTGTCTTCCTTAACCATTCTAAAGCTTTTGACACTGTTTCTGATACTCACACTCTAAACATCTTTTTAAACTCACCTATCTAGGTTTTTCTTCTTCCACCATTACCTTGTTCAAATTCTACCTCTCAAACAGAACTCAAAGTGTCAAATGGTGACAAATGTCACAGTCTTTCCTCCCCATTTCTATGGGAGTCCTCCAGGATTCTTTCCTAAGCCCCTTAATAATCAACATATTTATCAGTGACTTACCTCATTATCCTGGCTACTCCAGTATTATAAAATATGCAGATGACTCATCCTTCATCTGTTTTGCTAAAATACTTCAAAATTTCCAGTCTGTTACACAGTCCTGTTTCTCATTTGTAGAATCCTATCTGAATCACTTAAATCTAGTTTCTAATGCTAATAAGAACTTATTAATGCTGTTGCTGCATAAAAAGCTTTCAACACTTCAAATCTAATTTCATCCTTACCTCCTCCAGTTATAATATCACACTGAAGTTGTCACGCTTAAGTCCTCTGTCTCACTGTTGATTAAAATCTTAACTTTGATATTTATATCCAACAGGTTGTCAAAAACTCACCTAAAAGTAGTCCAGTTATACAAAGATAAATTATATGTACAGACTATGTCAGAAAACAAATTGCATCCATCCTTTTATTACCTACCCTTTCATATGCAACATCAGCATTTAGTGACCTTCACTGATCAGCTTTCCAAAATCTCAATGACCTATTCAAAAAGTAACTAAATTTGCCACCAATCTTCCCACAAAAATCCAACATTTTATAGCTACTAATCAACATAATTGGCTGGATTTCTCCAATCATATGTATTTATGTGTTTATTTATTTGTTAGCATTTGTTAACTGAAATACTTTGATTAGACACAAGGAAGATACACAAGAAAACACAAAGAACTGGGGAAAAAACTTCAAAGTAAATATGTATATTAACTTTTACAACTGGTTACAGTAAGAAAGAGGAGTAAACGTCTAATAAGAATATAAGCAACTGTCAATTGATAATTAGAAGATAAAAATGCATGTTATACCAATGAGTTCCAACTACTAAAACAAAAGAAATAAGAAATAAAGTACCCTGAACATTAAGAACAGAGAAATAGAGCCATTGCAGGAAAGAATTATGTTATTTGCATTGTACATGTTACTGATATAGCTAAAGGCCTTAATTTAATCAGCAATAAGACAGAATGAGAGTGAGATGTATAAGCAAAGAAGAGCAACTGCAGTACAGTGCCCATTATTAGCATTGGTTTCTAGGGGTGGGCTTGTATACAACATTCAGAGATGAGTGATTTGACTGCTACAGGTGGGTGAAGAGGGATGCAAGGAGTAGCTTAAAGATACAGTAGAGTTGTGGTAAGCGGTAGTCTGTGAAGTACACTAGAATGGCAAAAACTAGATATCTATTAAGTCGAAAGATAAAAAATTAGTGAAATAAGTTTGATTAGGTGTGTTGGAGAGATGGTTTAAGGGAAAGTGTTTAGAAAACGTAAACTGTAGGGGTGATTGGAGAAAATGTATAGAAGAACAGGAAGCCACATGAGGGTAGATTAAAGAACATCAATAATAATTATTGTGTGTTTGGATATTTATAGTACTTGGAGGAGTATTACAATGCTGAAGTATTAGTCTGGTGAATGGCATGAACATCACCATGTTACCAGAAGGTTTTAAGATGTTGTTCAGATATGATGAGGTTATGGGTTTGTTTTAGGGTGAATACGATAGGGGTCCAGCTTTTGGATACACAGAAGGTGTATAAACAGTCACCTGTTGATTCATTAGGTTTTGTTACTAGTAATAGATGTTTGCCTGTCGAGTGAAGGCCTATGTTGGTAGCATAGGGATGGATTATGTTGATGATTCTGCTGCATTTATCTGAGCTGTAGATTAGGATGTGTGTACTTTCTAACTGAGTGGTTATGGTATGTTGCAGTTCAGTCCATTAAAGTTGTTTTAGAGCTGTTTTCTGTATGGGATATTAACAGCAAATTTTGCTATTTTATTTTTGCATTGTTTGAGTTGGTGGGCTTAGGTGACTTGCAGATTTTTAAAAATAGGGGCACCATGAAGAAGGGAGAAAAACAGGTAGGTTGTGTCAATTTTTGAAGGATGGGGAACAAGCAGGTTATGTCAATTTCTAGAAATCCTGTATGGATTACTAATTCAATTCTGGTACAGCTTTAGGAGGTTATGTTGAAATGATTCTTCTGAGGACAGAACTGCTCAGGATAAATTCTTACATTCTTCCAGTTTAATCAAGCTTATAAGATCTTATACACTCCTGAATCATATCCCTCTTTAACCCTGCTTATGTATTGGTACCAATCCTCCCATGAATTAAGATTCTATGATACATTCCTATCTCATGTTACTCTGCCTCACACCTCTCCTGGATCTGCTCTGTATTCATTTTATGCAGCTAAGATGTAGAACTCCATTCCATTATCACTTCAAAAAACTTGCTAATTTCCATCAAGTCAAATACAAACAAAAAAAATCACTGCATCAGTACACATACTTGTCCCTCTGCTCCACATCCCTAGGTTCTTCCTTCTATTCCACCATTTCACTAATTACCTACTTTTTATAACTTTCTTCAGACCACTTCTTTAGAGAACAGCTTTTATTCATCAACTAACTAATGCTTCATAGATCATATTTTTTTTTACTTCCATGTACTAATACTTAATCATTTTTCTTTTTGTGTGTTTTCTGGTAATTTCTCCTTCCAATGTTGTTACCTCCTGCTGTTCATCAACTAACTCACTCATTCCTCTCATATTTCTACTTTCTCAACTTTACAGTGATATTTCCTCTGCCATTAATATTATTATTTGAATTTATGCTGTTTTAATATGTTTTATTGCTCTGTAATTTAGTGTCTTATAACTGTTCATTATTCTAATGATTTTAAAAATGTATTGTTTATAGCATTCTTATTCGTGTGGAGCTGGTTTTTTTCCTGGACTTCTGCTGAAAAGGCATAAAGCCCATTTGGACTTTTCTGAAGACAAATGTAATTAATAAATAATAAATAAATAGTTGGAGTTCCAGTATATTTTATACCAGCCACTGAAGGACAGACTCCAGAGTAAAGAAATCCAACTCAGAATCCTGAGTGAAGAACAAGTAAGCAAGCAATAAGGCCTGACTGGGTAGGCACTATCAGTGAATTAATGTTCATCCAGTGGTGTTGCGAGACCTTACTGCCACTGGAATTGAGTTATTTCCCTGATAATACTTGCCCTGAAGGGGATTATTGTACTTAAAGAATGGACTATTTGTTAAATTTCTTTGCAATTTTTTTATTGCTGTATACTTTTTAAAGTATCTTTGATGTAAAAAAAGTTTTCTGCCTTATGTTTTAGACTTGCTGCAGCATTTGCAATTGCTGTGGGAAGGAATATCTTGCATCTAACTTTTAAGTTATGCAAGTATTTTAGGTATAGACACACACACACACACACACACACACACACACACACACACACATAGAAACAGAAATACAAAGAGAAACACACACACACACACACACACACACACACACACACACACACACACACACACACACACACACACACACATATACATGACCAGCAGTTACAGACACTTTAACTCCGTACATCTCAGATGTCTTACTGTGATCAAAAGAATGAAAAGGAAAATCATACAATGTAAAGAAATGCAACTCCCCAATGTGTCTTAACTGTCCCTAATTTTAGAGGATGTAACTGATTTTGCCACACCGTTTTGCTCTATCCCTAATTCAATGTTTAATTTTCTGGTAAATCACTTAGGACTTTAGTCAGTCAATGATGACGGACATTAAGAGTTTCATACATCTTATTGTTTAGACAATATATGCTGATGGATTGCCTGTGGCAGTTTAAAGAAATATGTGATGTCTCTGTCTTTCTCTCTTTTTCTCACTCTCTCTCTTTCTCTCTCACTTTCTCTGTCTTTCTCTCTCTTTCTCTCTCTCTCTCTCTCTCAGACAAACACACATGCACACAAACACAATCACATTCACACACATTCTGCACACAGAGACACATTGTCACCCCACCCACATACCCGCACAGATTCACTTTATAATCTTGAAATATGGAAATATTGAATTTTAGCATTTCAAGACTATAAAATCGAACTTCTGAAATAGTGAAACCCCATAACCGCGAATCTGGAAATGTTGGATTTGCAGTTTTAATGGTGTGCTACATGATGTGGGATGTACTGTCTGCCTGATTTATGTTTAGAATGTAGTTATGGTTGGAGATTAAGGTAAGTGAAATTTTTTTATGTGTTTTGGGTAGGGATTTCAGTGTATGTGTGTGTGTGTTTGGAAGTTTTAGGTGTGGGCTAGGTATGGTAGGTAAGAGTATGAGTGTGTAAGTGTTGAAAGTGGTGGTGTTTGTACATTTGTGATGTGTGTGTGTGAGGTGACTGTAGAGTGTGTAGTGGTGAGTTTACTGTCTTTTTCTGTTTGGTACGATCTCAGAGTTAGTATATATAAGTAGAGGGAGTGCAAGGGGTCTTGCCTCCCTGCTTATAAGCAGGGTAGGTTTATTTATTTGTATTGCTGTATTTGTGTGTATTTTGTTTGTTTCTTGTAATGCGGGGAGGCTGGTGTATGTTGTGTGGTGTATGGTGTGTTTACGTTCATTGTTTTGAATTTCACGGTTTTTGGATTTCGGTGTTTTGGTTTTTCGACTTTATAGTCTCGACATATTGAAACTTGATATTTCAGTATTTTGAGATAATAAAGTGATATCTACCCACACACATTACCTTTTTCTTTATTTACTGTTTTTATTTATGCTTTCTAAACAGTAAAGCTATATTCAGTGAGTGCTTGTTTTTTTTCTGTCTATTCTGCTATGAAGCAGCACATTTGTTTTTCACTAGACTTTATCTGTTCATTAACACTTTTTCACAGAACGTTTCTTCTCCAATATGATTATGATGTACAATTAGCCCTTTCTGTAATGCTGCATATCACCTACACAGGAACAGTAGCAAATGCTTTTCTCTTTCATAACCTGTTTAAGCAAAATTACATATGTCATGAACAAAAGATGGACCAGGACAGAGCCTTACAGCACCTCACATTCTAGAAGGAAAAGATGAATAAAATTAACTTTAGAAACTGCCTGCAGTGAATGCTCTGAGAGGCAGGAGGTAACTCAAGATGAACAAAGATGGAATACAACTGCTGATCTCTTATCAAATAAAAATAAATAGCAATAACAATCCAATAGTCACACAGATGGGAGAGCTAATACCTTATGAAAGGCAAATCATTACTGCAGAACTTATGTGCCTGTTACTGAACTCTGATTTTGTCATTCTACTGTAGTTTCTGTCTTTCTTATTCTTATAGACATGCTGAGTAAAAACTATGTTATTAGAAGCTGAAACAAGCTGTTATTATAGGTTATTCTAGGATATTGTAATACCAAGCCCTGTTATTTTAATATAACGTATTTGGAAATACATCCCTTTATTATTGTTTCATTCTTGTCAATTGCATAGATATGTTATTTTAATAAACTTATGAAAATAGGGTTGCCATCTTTGAAATACAGCAAACCTCTGGGGGATGCTGCAAATCTAGAAGCCCTACTCTGTTAAATCTTAACTAGTTAATATCTTCCTGGTGATCTCAGAAGAGTGTCTGTATCTTAAACAAGGCATGATTCCATGGCTGAAATGACACTCTAGGCTTCCATAGTAAAAGTGGGTGAATTTATACAACTGCAATACACCATTGTGCCAAGTGATGCAACCACAAGTTAAAACTACACTACGCATGTGCCAAAATATCAATGTGCATTGCGATGGATAACTTATCTGTGCAAAACATTAGTGCAGTTTTGACTGCATAGAAAAGATGTCAGGATATGGGACTTTCTGACTAGTATGATGTGTCTGTATGTCTCCTTCCATGGACCAAAAAAGAATAATTTCTCCAGTTTGCAGCCTATCAGAAATGAGGTCTTGCTCAACCACTGTCCTACCAGCCCAAGCACATAATGTACCCTGCAGTCAGCTACTAGTTTTACATATTCACATATTCTCATTATAAACATTTTAGAAATGTATTTTGCTAGTTCCTCAATATGAAACAGATTAGCTGGTTATTTGATGTGTCCAGCAGATAACAACCCAGCACACAATCACTTTATTGTTACTGTTGTCATCCTTTATATATAAAAAAAAATAATAATCAAAGTGCTTTAATTGTTTTGAATGTAAATTGCTAATTCCATGCTTCCCTAGTGCTGTTAGTGGATTATTTCCCTTAGCAGATTGCCTGGAACTCCATGTTTAGCTCTAGTGTATTTTCTGATGATTCTTCTTGGTGAACCTTCTTTCTTACTAGATTTTCTGGAGGCTTTCATATACTTTATTTCTTGTATTGTCGCTTTATCTTACTGTTTACATGGCTTCATTGCAAGTGTCTAACCAGGCCAATCAAACTTGTTACAAATGAACTTAAAACTGTCCATTCACTCAGTGTCCTGTTTCATTTTTTTTATCTGTGAAATCAATCTCAGTGCTTCTCTTTTCCATTTTCTTCCATAAATTGGGTAAAATTCTATAATTTGAACTAAGCAATATTAAAAACACAGAAATTCTTAAAGTTTGCCATTTAAACTAGAATCACTTCTTTAACACAATTCACATTTCTTCTTAGATTTACGAGCTATACTGGTGTTTGTTTTTTGTATTCTATATGTAAGATCTGATTTTTATTCTACTTATATAGAGACACACATAAAATTATCATTAACGAGAAGAGTCTGCAGTAAAAATCATTGCTACAATTTCCACAGTCTCAGATGAGAAAATGAAATGTTATGTTTAATAATCATAAACAGTGGTTTGTACTTGCTGAATAGTTTGGTGCAGACCTACTGCACGATTTAATTGTTATTTTCCTGCTGTGTAGAGCTTGAATAAACATTACACCTGATCTTATGATGCACACTTCTGGGGTTAAGAGTTTATGTGGTCCAGACAGAACGATTACTAGTGTGAACATTTTTATCTATGATCAGTATGTTTACTGCAGTCTGAAACTGCCAAAAATGAGACGTGATGCAGAGTTAATTTCTCATACCTTTTGATATATGAATGTGTATTTCTTTCTTTCAAAATATATCTCCAGATTACTAAAGACTTACAGTTAATGACAGTTTACGTCAACAGTTAAACAATAATGCAATCAACTGTTAAACATCTGTTTCACCACTATTTGCATTATTAAAGTACCTCTTTATTCTATAATGTTAAGTAGATATATAGAAACCAAATTAATGTCATACTATCTTATCAGATGTACATAAAAATAAGGCAAAATAAAATTAGCATAATACATCTTTAATGCCCATTTTTTTCTCTTGGATCCAGTCATTGCCCACACAATGAGTATGTTTTCGAGAAATAACTAAATGCATGTTTTACTTGGGGAAACAAATAAACCTTTAGGAATAATGTGATTTACTGGTAAAAGTCATGCTCATGTTACTGTTGGCACTTTTATGTGTGGGGGGCAAAGTACAACAGCTTCAGTTAATTATTTTCTAATCTTCCTGTTGGCTCATTTCACACCTTCAGACTGCCTGCTTTCACAACACAAAAGGTTAACAGTACCAAAACTTGATACTAAATGTAAATACCATAAAGATAAAACTGTAAATATGAGAACACATGATTCACACTTCTTAAACCAAGCACCAGTGTGGAGCTACAGAGGCCTTGGTATCCGCTAAATCATCTTAAACACAAGAACATGCAATGCCATTTCAATAACATTGCCTACAACAGAATGTGAAAAAACAGGATGATCATTTTAAAATATGTCTGAATCGAGACTTTTTTTCTATTATTAAGCATTGTGGTAATTAATCAAAGAATATCTTTTCAATTTTTGTTTCCAGAATTCTGAACAAAGCTTAAAGTAATGGTGGTACAAAGGTTCAAAATCATGGACATTTTTTTATAAACATTACTCTAATTCACTCAGAAAATTAACAGAAAAACATTTTTACATCAATATGAATTTTCTAAACAATACGAAGTAGAAAACTCTGATGTCTGGCATTATTGGCTGACTTTTATCCTTAATAATTTATCACACAATAAGAAAAAAGTATAAGGGATAGGGGAAAAATCTGAGGTAAAATCAGGGATCTTCTGCAAATTTCTGAAAAGTTGAAATGTATAATTCAAAGCCACTTTCAATGAAAATGCAAGGACTATACTTGTCAGTAAAGATTCGACAGTTTGGAAAATGAGTGAAAGCAGTCATATGAGCTAAGATTTTGCTAAACCATTTGAAATGGAATTTTAGTAACCTAACAGGACAACAAAACATTATAAAATAGGTAGAACATGTTGCGTCTTTTGGCTTTTCCCGGTTAGGGGTCGCCACAGCAGAACTCTGGTCCGCTAATGATTGGCAGTTGATTTTTACATGCTGAGTTGCTGGCCCTAACGCACAACCTTCAACGAAGGTACGCCCATTTGCGCATGTCTCCACAGAAGATGCTCTAGTTGAGAATCGAACGGGACAACATCTTGCTGTCAAACCATTTTCATGACCTCCAGGGCTGGTGTTAGCATTTTGGTGGCCCCCAGCAAATGTCGAGTTGGGGGTCCCCTATACACTTCCAGTATAAATATCATCCTGACAATGCCACACCTCCTAAGAAACTTTTTAGTTTGTGCTGCAAACTTTTAGGAGTAGTACACACAGACAGACCTTAGCTACAAGCTGTGACATTACAGCAGGCCTATATACCACACTTTGTTGACCTGTCTAACAAAGGGACACTTACAGTTACTGGCATTTAGTTACAACAAAGATACATTACAACAACTATATGTGCAGGTCTGGACTTAAACGAAGTGATGACTAGGCCTACTGTTCCAACATCCCCCGCACACCCTCAAGTCCTCTCCTCTGACCCCCCCCCCTTTTTGAGCTCCCCATGCCATGCACATTACTTTTGTCTTCCTTTTCTTACATTTTGTCTTACTCTCAGTTGTTTCAAGAAGCCATAACTTTCTATATGCTCTGAAGTGTATTTTAAAGGTGTTTTTTTTCTTTTTACATAACGTTTTCATCCAATAATGGCTTGAACACAAATTATTATTAAGGAAAGAAATTCACTGTTGCTGTTCAGCTTTAGTTTTCTTTGCATCCTTTCACCACTCCTTTCCTGACTGAGACAACACAGTAATAACCATTTAGGAAATAACTCAATTAAGCTGGTGCCCCCAAAGCCATAGGGGTTATATATGTGCCTTGGGATGCATTTCAGAAGATTTTCTCATCATTTTACTCCAATGGTGGCCAAAACAAAAATCATGAAAAAGAAATGAATTTCAGTCTTATTTATTTCTTTCAAGGAAGACATAAGTTGTGCCCAAGGCTTACTGTTCAAAGCTCACAATATAGTATATCACAATAAACTAACAAGCCAGTTGTGGGAATACATGGGTCTTATCGGGGAATACTGCCTCCTTCCCTAACCTCCCACAAAAGACAGTCACTGCCTATACATCCATCTGATGTTAGACTAGGATGAAAGCAGAGATTTAAATTGCCTTAGCCATATATTTCAAGTAACTGCTGATATATGTATACATAACATGCTTCTTCACCCCTAACCCTCAAAGTCAGCCCCATGTATATGTGCCTGATGTGTGATTGTGAGAATGATTTCTATAATATATTCTAATTTGTTGCTCTTAGACAGTACACCACCCTTACACAAGCTATAGTAACCTTCTTGTTATACCTCTGAGGTCTGTGAGAAAAGTAAATAAACAATGACCACACTGTCCTCGGCTTAAACATAAGCTATAATGACTTCATGTGCACACCTCTAAGGTTTGACTGTACTGAAAATTAAAGTTGTAATAACCACACAATCCCCAGCACCACCTAACCTCCATCACCTTTCTGTGCACACACATTTGAGCATGGCTGGTTTTAGAACGGGTGTGGTTGAAACCAGAGGCTGTTATCAGCTTTATCCTAAAAGGATCATATCTCAGCACTGTTCAGGTTAAACAGCTCAATCAGAAAAGTGAATCATTTTTGTCCTCATTTTTCTTCAACCAGCAATAACTTTTGTGGGGGTCCCCATAGAGTAAAGGATGATTAACAGAGCCCCCAGTATCCATTTATAGAGTCTGGTGAGTGGGGGCCACCAGACTCCAAGAAGATCGAAATGTCTGAATGTTCTGTGATATATCTCATGGCTTACTTTTGAAATATAATTACTTGTTAAGTGCATTTTTTACTGATACCCAGAAGAATAATGTCTGTGTCCTGGCATTATTGGGTACATGCACAGACAAACATCAGTGATATTTTTTACACACACACACAAGCATAAGCCGTAGTAGTCCTAGTTTTGTAGTTATTTCAGGAAATAGCAATATATTGTGCAACACTGGTACTGCCACACCAGATCAGTGACTGCTGTTTAGCAATCATCAAATAGCAGCAGGGGTCAGTCACTTATTTACCTCCTTGTGCAGTAATGCATACCTGTCAATATCCCTGATTTCACATACCTGCCACTGTCCCTGATTTCACATGCCTGTCACTGTCCCTGATTTCACAGACCTGTCACTGTCCCTGATGTCACATACCTGTCACTGTCCCTGATTTCACATGCCTGTCACTGTCCCTGATTTCACAGACCTGTCACTGTCCCTGATTTCAAATACCTGTCACTGTCCCTGATTTCACAGACCTGTCACTGTCCCTGATTTCACATGCCTGTCACTGTCCCTGATTTCACATACCTGTAACTGTCCCTGATTTCACAGACCTGTCACGGTCCCTGATTTTACATACCTGTCACTGTCCCTGATTTCACATACCTATCACTGTCCCTGATTTCACAGACATTCCCTGATTTTGTTCATACTTTTGCTTTTTCCTTTGCAAAAAGTTTGATTTGCTGGTAAATCATTCAGGATTACACACAGTCAATCAATCCAGACATCTGAGTTTTATACTTACTGTCCAAAAAGGGTCTATGTTAAATAAACAAATGCTTAAAATGTCAAGTACAACATACTCGAACACTTTTAAGCAAATGTTTATTTAACCGATAGCTCAGAATGTCATAATCCAGAATGTCAAAAAGTTTTGTTCGGCCACCTACTCCTCCCAAGTCTGTAGGACACTACACCAAATGAAAGCTAGTTCAAATATATCATAAAAAAAAAAAAAAAAGAAAAACAGACCTTAATGGTGCAAGCATGGAGGCAACCCTCTCTGCACCCCCCCCCCACATGGTGGTCTGTGCCCTTCACACCACCCTTCTTAAATATACCAACTCCAAAACCTCACTTCCATGCAGAAAAGGGAAATTCTCCCATTCTGCACTGTATGGCACCATTAGGAGTAGCTTACATGACGTAATATGTCACATATTTCAGTGCTGGCCAAACAAAATATTTCCGTACTCCTTTTTCTGACATTTTGTGCTGTCGATTAAATAAACATTCACTTAAAAATGTTCGAGTATGTCGTACTCAACATTTTAAGCATTTGTTTATTTAACGTAGACCCTCCAAAAACACCTGTTGATGCAAAAGGTGTTATTCTACTAACTTTTTAAGTGCATTAAAGTAATATTTAAAATGTAGTCCTGATTTTGAGCCTTTATTCTATTATTTTTGGGATTGCACTTAATTCTTAAGTAAAGGAATTGAGAGTTATACTATCTGGTGTTATGCTTGTATTTATAATACTCCATGAAAGAGAAAACCATCCTTGGTGATCAGAAGTGTCAGCTATTCTAAAAATCCGAAATTTGTACTGACATAAGTCACTCTGGGCTGCTGATCTCTCTAGTGCTTACCTTGCTCATGTTCATTATCAGCTTCATCCTAACAGGATGTCCCTGTTCAGGTTAAAGAGCATAATTAGCAAATGAATACATTTTTTCTTCCTCTTTTTTTCCCCAACCAGCAGCAGCTTTTGTGGGGCCCCCCATGCAGTCAAAGATGATTAAAGGGGGCGGCCTGCAGCCAAGGATATAGCAGGGACCTAAAGCTGGCTATGTAATTAGTTTTAGTGGAGAAAATGTCCAACAGCAGGATTTAACTAAGCCATGGGCATTATGTCAGTAGTATTTCAATGAATGCCTGTTACTTGACAAAACACTGTTACTACAACAAGAAATATCTTTGAATTTTAAAGGAGGTATAAATAAGAGTTATTATCCAAGTGGTTTATTAAGTATACAAGAATGCTGTACTAGCTTTTGTTGGTTTGACAGGCATGTAACAATATATCAGGATAAGATAACTTGATGTGGTTGGGGGCCTCCAGGAAACAGGGAGCCGCCAGCGACCGCAGGGTTTGCTGGTGCATAAAGACGGCTATGATGACCTCATCAAAGTTTACATGCCAAATGCAGTCCTTTAAAATGCTGGTCTACTCATATAGACAAAATGCACCACTTAATGAGCAAATTTCCATAGTAGAAAGACTATCTTATGATAATTGCAACTGCAAATAAATATGCATCTTCCTCACACTGAGAGGAGAAAGCATTTGCTGTAAGACAGGCTGCGATGTGCAGCCTGCCCAGCACTTAGAAAAATACAGCCAAATTGTTTGATTAAGACATACTTCTCAACCTCTAAGCACAAGAAATCTGGTCAAAGCTAAAATGTGTGTGTGTGTGTGTGTGTGTGTGTGTGTGTGTGTGTGTGTGTGTGTGTGTGTGTGTGTGTATGTTTTGGGGTGAGGCAAAATCAGGTACATATTTTAAATATAAACTTAAAAAGTTGCTAGAGTAACAGTTTTTTGTTAACATGCATTTTCTGAAGGATATGAAGTCTGAAAGAAAAATGTATGTCTTTATTTATTGACATTAATCCTCTATGATTTTCTTGAAAGCCACAGATTGTATGAGGACAGACCAAAATTATGAGTGAAAAATCTTTACAGCTGAGAGATGTGGATGTGGAAGAACCCCCACTGCACAAAACTAGCTTCTTACATGAGATTTCTGTTTGGTATGGAGAGTAATAGGTATCTAAATTAAGTCTGTCCTTAAGAAGGCAAGTCTTCCTCAATCTTCATTCCAGTCACTATCCTAGTTTCTATATTATATGGAGTCTTTCATCGAGTCTTGGCGTATTCTGTGTGATAGAACTAGAAGATAGAAAAAGACACTGCAGAGATAGTATAAACATTAAGCATGATTTTATGATGGGCTGGACAGATCCAAGAGGGTTACAGAATCTACCAGTGGTGGCTCGTGCTATTGGACTGCAGGACTGCAGCCCCCCAGCTGTACAAAAAGAAAACCAAAATTAAAAAAAATCCTGGAACTTGCACATGCATGAGTGGAAACCCGAATCTGGATGGCTGTTCAACTAGTCCAGATTCGGAAGAAGGCAGCAGTCTACAGATGCCCCAAAAATCTATGCGGTTACAACCGCATAGACCGGAAGGGGATCGGACTGCAAGGTCTGCAGTCTGTGCATGATCAGAATGCATAGAGGCAGTGCACACATGCGTGCTTGGCATTCCTGCCGAGAAACAGAGCTGCTGCTTTGAATGGAGCTTCGCTTATGGAGGAAATTAATGGATGGTGCTTTGAATGGAGTTTGTTTGGCTTATGGAGGAAATGATGGGGAACTGGCTTGGGCATCGGAGCACATAGACTTTCACTTGGAGCGATCTCCAGATAATAGCTTTTTAGTGCTTGAACTAGGTGTGTGTGTGTGTGTGTGTGTGTGTGTGTGTGTGTGTGTGTGTGTGTGTGTGTGTGTGTGTGTGTGTGTGTGTGTGTGTAATTACTCTTCATGCCAAAGCTCGGGGGCCCTGCTTTGATGGACAGTGAACTTGGTGAGATTTCTTGTCACGGTTCATCAGGATGTCAGGACTCTTAAAGTTGGTTAGCAGTGGGACAGCACTGCCTGGGAATAAGGGCCAGATACACTCACAGACAGGTTGGGAACCCAAATTCAGGGCTTTAGATCTGAGAGAACAAAATACAAAAACTTAGTATCGTAGTCCATGGCTGTACGTTATTATGAATAAAATTCATCATTTTGAGTGTTAGAAAGTTTATGTTCCAGTCCATGCATTTCCACACCAAAAGACTCAACATTCATTAAGATTTTTAGCAGTTATCCGTAGTCAATAATATTGAGTATTACTACATCATATTAATCCATCATACTAACAATTGTAAGTATGAAAGAAAAAGTTATTGACCATGCTGAGAGCTTTGTGGTTGAAGTAATTTTGTGTTCCACATTTTGCCCATTTGTTGCACATTGTCAGATGTACATTTAGAAGAAAGAAGGTTTAGAGCAATACACAGAATAAACTCCCATGATACATAAATTATAAGCTTTCTAGGTAAAGGAGGTCTAAAGGAACAATGTCTGTTTTGTGAAACCATTGCAACATGTAGAATTTTGTAGACTAGCAAAAGAGATATGAAGGCTGCAGTTGCTGCATGGAGTCCTGATGTATTATAATTGGCATGCCATTGCCTAATGCTGGGGTTTGGGGGTTAAATCCACAGACTGTCGGTGTATGTATGTTACCTGAGGGGCACTATGCAGCCCTCTTTTACCGTATACTTTACTGTATTATTTCCTTCGCTGCAGAGCTGTCTTGCAAAACAATACTTACATACTGCAATATGAAAACACGCACCAAAGACGTCTTTGGGGTGTCCGTAGTATACCTCTCAACTATCCAGATTTTCATAGAATGTCCAGATTTTTGCCTCAAAAATTTGGTGTGTTCCTCATAAAATTTCTGGTTTTCTGGCAAAGCGATGAGATGATCTGAGGAATGAAATCAATAAATAATGGCATATGTTTGAGTTTAAGACTTTATATCCTTTAGAAAATCCATTTTAGCATAAACTTTCTTATTCTAGCTACTTTTCTTAAGTTTATAATTTTTAAATCTGTCCCTAGTTTGGGGGCTTCGTCCCTCCATTATGTCAGGCTTTGTCCAGACTTCTTTGGCTAAGATGTTAAGAGATATGGTCCGTAGCAGCTAAGAATGCAGAGAATTCAGGTAATCAAGCAGCCAATACTTAACCATATAAGTTCAACATTTTACTTTTTAAACTTGGAAATATTTTGTAGTAGTTGGGGGATTCACTCTAAGCTAAGAGTAAGTGCACCAGGTTTGTTTTAAGCCCCTAATTTCTGAGCCACATGCAAGACTTTGCTCTTCATGCCTTTGTAATTTACATTTTCCCCCACACATAACGCGATGTACCATTAGTAATATGTGCCTTGTTAAAAACCTTCAAATGCTTCTCATTGCTCACCTGCTTTAGACTATCCCCCAGATTCATGAAAGCTTGCACGGAGTGCAAGAATAGTTAGGAGCTCATGCCGGCAATATGTCTGCCGTGCGATCCAGGAACAGCCGTCAGGGGCATGCACGAGAGCTGCTAAAGCTACTCTTGCACAGACAGCGGTACGGTATGCAAATTACCTCATTTGCTGGTGAAAGCCATGCAAATGAGGTAAATTTGTGATCCAGGAAACACTAACCTGTCCGTGGAAGATTAGTGTTTGCTGCAGAAATGTACTCTGTTGGCAACAGAGTACATTTCTGCAAAATAGCTAAACGGAGCTATGACAGCTCCAAATAAAGGATGCATACAGTTAAGGAAGCATGCCAATAGCCAAATATAAGACCATTGGCATTTTAAAATGTTTAAAAATATAAAAATTTTACTTTTTTTTCCCCCCGATCTCTGTTGTTTAAGCATAGCGCAGCACCATGCAAACGTGCGGTGCTTATAAAAACAAGAAAATAATTTAAAAAAGCCAAAAATAGGCATTTTCACTAAAAAACTTATTCTGCCATGCAGGTGAATGGCAGGTTGAAGACAACATGGCCACTGACTAGTGGTTGCTAAGGGGGGAAGCTCAGTGTGAGAGATGTAACCATGCATTACTAGGCAATCCTATGCAAATGAGGATAAGGATAGTGAATACCAATTTTCCCCAGCATGTGAGGCATGCCCAAGAGTGTAAGAGTAGGAGTAGGTGAGTAGAAGACTAGACATCATGAGGGGGTGTGTCAGACAGGCTGTAAGCTAATTGGAGCACAGTGGCTTGTGTTTGCCCTGAGTTGCTCAGGTAGCAAAGAGGTGTGCCTACAGTTGTCCTATTTGAAAACCTCATACCCAAGGTGTACACTGTTAAAATATATGAAACTCCTTGCAAACGTGCACAGCATGTGCATGTCTTTGAGCAGCGCTGCCCCGGGTGGAAAGAGAAAGGCAAAAGGAAGGAAAATAAGTAGTAGGAAGTTAACCAAGGAGAACTAGCAGAGCTGCCAGGTTAAATATATCAGAATCAGCCAATTACACAGGCAGCAGATTAGCCCAGCCCAGCACTTTAAACTCTGCAAACACCATTCCCCCTGTTTTTTCTCAAGAACTCTGCAACACTGCAGTATACAAAGAGGGAAAGCTTAAAAAGCTTAAGTCAGACAAAATGTTAGGGGCTGCTCTTGCTATCATAAACCAACATGTGCAAGGGGCTGAGGGTGGTGATGTTGTAAATGCTGCTGAGCAACCCACAGTGAGGAGACGGAGAAGAGTGTACAGACCCAGGTTAACCTACCAGGGGCTACATGATTTGGAGATAGTGGAGCGCTATAGGGTGGACAGAGACCTCCTACAACAAATCGTTGAGCTTTGATGGCCACGCCTCACACACAGATCCAACAGATTGGAACCCATCCCAGTGGATACCAAGGTATGTGTAGGCCTAAGAATACTAGCTACAGGTACTTTCCAAAGACCAACTGGTGATATGATGGGGATTTTACAGGCATCAGCATCCAGGGTACTCCACCAGTTCCTGGATGCCATGGCAGCACATGTCTGTGACCACGTGCATTTCCCCAATTCCTGTGAGGCATTGGCCAGAAATATGCATATTTTCCACCAAATAGCAGAATACCCTAAGGTAGTGGGTGCAATAGACTGCACGCACATATGCATCAAAGCACCACCCGGTGAGTGGGGAAGTGTCTACATCAACCGCAAGGGCTTTCACTCCATCAACTGCCAGTTTGTGTGCGATGCCCAGGGCATAATAATGAATGTGTGTGCTGGATGCCTTGGAAGCTATCACGATTCCCACATTTGGCATCTGACCCAGCTGTACCAGAGATTTGCCAATAGGGACATCCCTGATGGTCACCTAGTGGGGGATGATGGATATGCACTGGAGCCATGGCTGATGACACCCATCAGAAATGCACACACACCTGAACAAGAACTCCATAATGAGGCACACGCACAAACAAGAAACATAACTGAGCATGTGTTTGGGATGCTCAAGTCACGGTTCCGATGCCTGAACACATCTGGTGGAGCCTTGCAGTACTCACCAACTACATGTACCCAAATTGTTATGGTATGTGCCATGCTACACAATATGATCCTGCAGAAACAGCTGTAGCAGGAACAGCATGGGGCAGGGCCAAACAGCCCCCCACCATTGCCAAGGCCTGCACAGGCACAGTGTGACTCGGAGGAGGAACAACCTGAGCCTGCCCCAGTAGGCAGAAGGAGGCATGCCCAGTATGCCCTGGCCTTGGCAAAGAGGCAACGCATAGCACATACACTTACTCAGTAGGAAGCCTGGAAATGACACCTCTCTCTGACTCGCACATACAGTAAAAGGGATGCCTAACTTGACACTACCTGTTTTCAAACATGTATAGGGAGTGTACTATGTGCATTCAACATAGGCAGCCCTGCAGCACCACCTGAGGCATGAGTGCCCTATTTTAAGCAATATAAAGCACTGCTAAGAACATTTCACCAGTTGTTGTTGTTGTTGTTGTTGTTGTGTCTTTCGGCTTTTCCCAGTTAGGGGTCATCACAGCGGAACTCCGGTCTGCTAATGATTGGTAGTTGATTTTTACGTGCCGAGTTACCAGCCCTGATGCACAACTATTGAGCATATTTAAATGCAATTGCGCATAGCTGCACACCTTGCTAACCAGTGCAACATCATGCAAAGTTGGGCAACGTTGGGCAAAGTCGAGCAAAGTTGGGTGAACACGCTCACACCTGCTTTACTGTTCCTTAACCAGGCAGGTCTGCCAAGCAGGAAAATAAAAAGCAGTGACAGGGCTCAAACTCAAGATACTGTGCACTATAGTCACAGTACTGAACCACTAGGCCATGACAGCATTTCACTGGCACAGACACAACTTAAGTCACTCACACATACCAGTTGGGGGGGGGGGTCACATACCTAACAGTCACAGCCAGCAGGACAATTGTAGACAAACGCAAACAAAAACAAATGATGTATCATGCCCTCTGAAGAGGCATATGGGTAACCTCCCCCGAGACTTATGCAGACAGATAACAGCAGGCCAGACAGTGTGATGTGGATTGGGTAGGCTATAAAGTCACAAACTAATATGTGTGTAATTGGAAGCTAAGGTCTGTAGTACAGTGGTATGCCTCAAGCCAGTATGATAGGCAACAGTACAGACTGAAATGGAGTACCTGACATAGCAGTGCAGGCCTAGCAAATGTGTATAAGTGTCAGGTGTACCCCTCATCCTATGTACACCCACAGTAACAATCAGGTGTGCTCCTCCAGGTAGAAATGTCCAAATAGCTGTCCCCTCTGTATGTAGAAATGTTGATAAGTCTATGCAAATTGACTCATGGAAACCCTGCAGGTACAGCATGCTTCCTGTTGATGTACAACACAAAGGTGAGCCCTGAAATAAAAAAACAACTTGAATTTTCACACACATATATAGTATATATGCCCAAAAATGCAAATGTCAGTCAACAACATACTGAAAGGTCATACTGGGCATGCTCACACACTTAGGCCATGTCTGAGTACAGCAGTGGGCCACACATATCTGGTAGTTGCAGTTCTTACTCCAGACACATGTCACTATTCACCAATCCTGCCTTGCGCACACAGTGATATGAAAACAGACACATATAATATATTGGACCCCTGTCATAATCAAACTATGTAATACAAGTACTTAAGTTGTTCAAAGAAAGTGAAAATCCAAAGAAGATCAATAAATCTCCGATCAGTATCATCAAGAAACAATGAGCACTCCTAACATTATCCAAGCCAAGCTCTGCCAAAAATATTGCCAAAGAGTCCATAGAGAACCATGAAGCTTTCTTTAGCTATGTCATAAATATCAATGTAAACTCATATATGTTCAGAGTCAGTGCAAAGTGTAAATGAATACATGTACATGACTGAAATTGCCAACATCTTTGTCAGACAGGTTCATACATATTTACTCCACTCTCACTGACAAAAGGGCCCATTACCATGCCTGGAGATGGTGAAAACCCAGAAATAACATATACAATGGTTAAACAGCTCTATCCAAACCTAAAAACATGGTGTCTATGGGATGACATGGTGTCCCTGGCTGTGTCATATGTGAACTCCAAAACAAACAGACCCTGCACCTGAACAGTCTGTTGAGACTCACCCTCTGTACAGGATATGAAACTTTTGAATGGGTTACAGCAACGTTTGGCACACTCCACAAGTGTTGGTGCACAACAGACCATGGGAACTATTGTCTTATAAGCCTAATAAGGCTGATCTGCAAGACAATGGAGTCCATCATTATGGAACTCATAAACAGAGCTATTGGGAGCCTACAAACACCCAACCCTACCCATTTTGGTTTGGTCAGGTTCAGATCATGGTCCCTAAACCTGCTAGACAGTTTTCAATGCAGTTACCCAGGACATACATCAATGAAATGAGCTCCACACAGCCTACATAGACCTTGAAAAGCCCTTTTCCAACATCCCACACACGTCACATCCACAAAATCAACAACCTGTACATAAACACGTATGTCATCTGATGGATTGCCAACTGGGGCACAGATAGATCCCACAAGGTAAGAATTGTGGTCTCCCTGTTGGACTGTAAGCTGGTAGCAACTGCTGTCCCCCATGGCTCAGTCCTGGGACCCCTCCTGTCTGGTGTATACTTTCCAGAAGTACAGTCAAACACATGAGGGCTATGGTTAGCAAAATTTGTGGATGACTGCAAAAAGGTTGTCATAGTTGATGTTTGGGACAACAGAGAAATCCTTAAAAAGTGTCTCAGTCAGACATATGTGGTGTCAAAATTATAGCCTCAAGCTACAGTCATACAAATACCACATAGGTGCCAACACCCTAAATGTGGAGTTAATAATAAGGGATCTATGGACACATGTGGACAGTCATCTGTACTTTCAGAAACACATTCACAAAGTGGTTAGAAAATCAGGCTATGTGTCCCCACAAATTGCCAAAGTCTTTGCATGTAGGTCAAAGGAGGTTCCCTCTACCCATCAGTCATCAGACCCATCAGAGAGTACCACAACATACTTGCAATGAATCTGATAGGGCACCTTCAGCAGCTGGAAAGACCACGGAGTACCTCAACAAGAGGATTACTGGCTTCAAAGAGTTGCCCCATGCAACAAGACTGAAGTAATTCAGTCTGTACTCTGTTGCATGCCATCTACTCAGGCGATCTCTCCCCTACAGATAGGTCCATGTCCAATGCAGAACTGATGTACATGCTCTATCTGAAGTAAACCCAAGCTCACTGTGCCACATGCCGTAGGGATATATTCATCACAACAATAAATAGAACATGTTGGAGGGATACATTACTAACTCGCATACTTCCCTTGCTTTGGAACAGGCTCCCAACCTACATTAAGATGAGTCCCTCACTGACACTCTTCCAGAGGAGCCTTAATGAGTGTATATGAAACTGTACTGTCACAACATGGATCATTTCATCAGCTCTACTACACAGAGGCCTAGGAAACTAACCCCATATGTGGTGATAGCTGCACACTCTGGTCATACTAATATATGCCTTCAGGCAGATAGCCTATTACCTACCTATGCACCTATATATGAAGGGGGAACACAGTATAATAAGCCAAAGATGGATGGGCAGAGATGTGTGTAAGAGGGTGACCATGACAGGGAGCCATCCAAGACTGTCCCACCCAGCACACATCCCAGTGGCACAAAAGACATGAGGTGCACATCTCACCCACCGTACATAATAGCCACCGGTATCTGTAAACATTACAGTTTATGTGGTGCATGTGCCTGCTGTACAACATGACTGTACAATGAAGAACACGTCTACTATCTGTAGACATGTACCTGTCACATAGGTTCATAGGTATGTAGTAGACTATCTTCACAAAGGCATACATTAGCATAGCCAAGTTGTGCAGCTTTCACCATACCATTAGTTAGTCTCCTAAGCCCTAGTTCTAATAGTTAGTACCCTAAGCCCCTTTCTAGTGGGGCTGCTGATGTGATCCCTAGAGAGAATTGTCTGTTTCCCATCCACTCATCAAGGATCCTTTTGAAGAGTGTCAGCGTGGGGCTCTGTCTGATGTACATTGGGACTCTGTTCCACAGTAAAGCAAATCTCTGGGATGGTACTCTATCCCATCAGCATGTTATATTCATTGTTGTGATGAGGTTCATATACCTGGAGTGTGTAGTGTGACTCAATTTAGTTTTCCTTAGATGGAGCATGTTCAACAGTTATTTGTTGGACATGGCTCTGTATGTTAGGCAGAGTGTGCCTCTGACTAGGTGGTATGCAGCAGAGAATAGATTTAGTTTTACCAGTTGTGTTGCATAACACAACTGTTTGAGGCCAGTAATCCTCTTGGTGAGGTACCTCTGTGGTCTCTCCAACTGCTGGATATGCTTAGTCGAGTACATCCAAAATGGTGCATTGTACTCAATGATGGGTTTGATGACTTAAGAGTAGAGGGCCACCACTACCTCTTTTGATCCTGATGCAAACCCTTTGTTGATTAGGCCACATAGGATTTCCTAATCACTTTGGCAATATGGTTGTCAAACAAAAGATGACTATCTACTTGTGTCCCCAGATCCCTTATTACCTTGTCAGTTTTTAGGGGGTAACCCCTGTGTGGTAGTTTGTGGGCACTTTGTTCTCCCCAAAGGGGATTACTATGCATTCTTTTGCACTGAGCTTGAGGCCATGATTCTGACACCACACATCTGTCTCATAGAGTCCCTTCTGGAGAATATTTGTGACATCCGGGGAATCTATTATGGCAAACACTTTACAGTTCCCAGAAAACTTAGTCAACCAAAACCCTCCTGTGTTGACATGTACTTCTGAGAAGTATATACCAAATAGGAGGGGCCCCAGGACTGAACCCTGGGGGACACCAGTTGTTACCGGTTTAGAGTCTGACATGTAGCCATCAACTCTTAATTTGTGGGATCTATCTGTGAGCCAGTTTGAAATCCATCTTATGATGTATGGATTTATGCCCAGGTTGTTGAGATCATCTATGATACCTGACTGGGGAATGGTGTCAAAAGCCTAGCGAGGTATAGGTAGGCTGTGTGGAGCTCTTATCAATCATCTGTAACCTGGGTAACTGTCTCAAAAAAATCTACCCAGTTCAGGAAGCATGATCTGCATTTGACGAAGCCAAACTGGGTGTGCTCAACTGTGTGAAAGTTCCCAATGTCTTTATTGTTGACTTCCATTATGATTGGCTCCATTGCCTTGCAGATCAGACTCGTCAGGCTCATAGAGCGGGAATGCCAAGGGTCTTTTGTGGCCCCACCCCTGTGGAGTGGGAAGAATGTTGCTGTGCAACATTCTATGGGTACATATCCTGTAGAGAGGATGTAGATAGAGGTGTAGGTATCCTTGATGAATATGGATACATCCCCACCCTATGTGTTATGATCCAGGTTCTGATGCTGGAAGATATGGAATGAGTAATATCCTGGTAGTGCTGGTGTGCTCTCTGAAGCCTTGAACTAGGTTTCTGTTACTGCACAGATATCAATATTCTCCATACTAAGAAGTGCCTCGAGTGTGTGCATTTGGAGGGTGAGACTTCTGGAAATGAGTAGCATTTAGCTCACTTTGTGGTTATTTGTGTTGGTTATGGGGTTTGGTTTATCCTGAGTGACTGGTGTTCCACACCTGAAGTCAACGCCTCATTGGTCTGATGTGACCATAAGCTAATTACCCTACATATCCACATTCTGCCCCCACCCCCATTAAGGAAACCATGTTAAAAAATTTCTCCAATGCCAACTTCATGCTTCTTAAGACAGAAGTGGTGAACTTCATGACACACATGCTGATGGACAATACAGTTACGACTACTGAATCCTGCACAATTGCACTTTAAAAGCACTTACATGAGTGCATGGATCGTGCTATCCCAAACAGAACCAAGACACTATCCTCCAAAAAAAGGAAGCCAATCTGGTGGTCCCCTGCCATAAACAAACTGTACAACAGAAGGAAGAAACTGTTGCAAAAGAGAGTAAAATCCCATGAGTGGAGGAGTGCCCTGGTCAGCCTCAGTAAGAAGCTGCAATCCCTGATAAAATCCTCCAAAGCTAGTTACGAAAACAAAATCGCCACTGATTCTAAAGACAACCACAAAGCATTCTATAGCTATGTCAAGAATCTCAATGGCAACACTCAGATCTGCTCTGAGTTACAGCACAATGGCACTAAATATACAGATCCAACTGATATTGCTAACATCCTGGCAGATAGGTTCAGTGCTAACTTTACCCCCCCCTCACCCTTTAAAGAGCCCATCTCTATACTGGAAGAATGCAAAGTTCCTGTAATCACGGCTGCACAGGTAAAAAACACACTCTCCAAAGCCAGGGACACAGCATCCCTGGGACCAGACAACATCCCAGGCTGCGTTCTACACAAACTACAGAATGAACTGGCACCATACCTAAGTACCATGTTCAGTCATAGCCTCACCTCAGGCTTTATTCCTGCTGAATGCACACAGCAACGGTTATCCCACTCCACAAGGGGGGAACAACCACGGACCCCTGGAACTAGCGCCCCATTAGCCTGATGAGCCTGGTCTGCAAGGAACGTATGATCATGGAACATATAAACAAAGACATTGGTAATCTCCAAACTCTGGACCCCAACCAGTTCAGGTTTGTAAAGTTGTTTGTTAGTAGATCATGTCTACTAAACCTGATAAACTTCTTTGAAGCAGTCACCAAAGCCGTAGACAGGGTAAGGTGGTTCACACAGCCTATCTAGATCTTGCCAAGGCTTTCGCCACCATCTCCCACTCTGGAATTATAGATAAACTCACTAAACTAGGTATAAATCCCTATGTCACAAGATGGGTTGCCAACTGGCTCACTGATAGAACCCACATTGTGAAAGTAGCAGACTCCAAATCCAACTTCAGACCAGTGACAAGTGGAGTACCACAGGGTTCATTCCTGGGTCCTCACCTGTTTGGTATCTACTTATCTGAAATACAGGCTAACACAGAAGGTCTTTGGCTAATGAAGTTCACAAATGACTGCAAACTAGGAGCCATAATCAAAACTCCTAACGATGTGGTTATCCTAAAAAAGGGCCTCACTGAGACAGATGCCTGGTGTCAAAGCCATGGCCTCAAGCTCAATGCCAAAAAGTGCATTGTCGTCCCCTTTGGTAAAAACTCTGTATCCATGAACTACAACATAGGTGGTACTATACTTAACACCAAAAGTGTGATAAGAGACCTTGGGACACAGGTGGATAGTAGTCTCTCCTTTGATAATCACATTGCCACAGTAGTAAGGAAATCCTTCTACGTGGCACACCTCATCACAAAAGGTTTGTCATCCAGAAAAAAAAGAGGTCATTGTTCCCCTCTACTCATCACTCATTAGAGCCATTATAGAGTACAACTCCCCTTTTGGTATGTACCTCACAAGACATCTAGAACAACTGGAAAGGCCACAGAAATACATCACAAAGAGGATTATAGGCCTCAAACACATGCCCTGCACAGATCATCTCAAAAAACTCCACCTTCACTCCATCGCATATCGCCTACTCAGAGGTGATCTCTGCCTAACATACAAAGCTATGTCAAACCCAGAGCTGTTGGACATGCTCCATTTAAAGAAATCCCAATCCCTCCGAGCTACATGCTCTCGGGACCTAAACCTTGTCACCACAATAAACAGAACATGCCGGAGGGATAGATTCCTGTCCCAGAGACTTCCCATACTCCAGAATAAACTACCTATCTATATCAAACAAAGCTCCTCATTAGCACTCTTCAAGAAAAATCTTGATGATTGGATGGGAAATAGGAAATTCACCCCGGGGATCACCTCTGTGTCTCTGCTCGACAGTGGCACAGGAAAATAATTTGCTTGGGTGGCAAAAGCCAGGGTACCTTTTTGGCTGGCCGATAGCCTAGTATCTACCTATGAACCTATAAACCTATGAACCTTTGAGCCTTGCCTAAAAAAGGTAATATGGGGCCAGCAAGAGCCTTGGCCAGTATTCAGAAGCATAGGGGTGACAGGTGCAAACCATCTCTAGCGAAACAACGAGGCTTGTCTTTCATGTCATCACAGGCAGACAGAGACTGGATCCCCTTTGAATGACACCAGAAGCTCAGCCAATTGCTGAAGTTTATCATCTTTCTGTTATATTGCAGTATCATGTAGGTGAAGGTAAGATGCTACTCAAGGTCAGGGTCATACCCGCCTGGGCTACATGATCATAGAGCTACTATATATCTCTTGTCATGTTGTCTTGGGAGGCATGTCTCAGATCATTCACACTGACATGTACAAAGAACACGTCATATATGTACCTGTTCTGGAGTGATGTAAGTGCTTGTGTTATATGGCGGATCATAGCACCTGACAGACAACTGACAGTAACCTTTCCCTTGTCCAGCCTAGTGAGTGGAACATCTGTGTGCCCGACTATGGAGTCACCTATTACTAGTGTGTTGGGTATGTTGTTTTGCCTTAGGGCCTGTTGTGAGGCACACTGCTTTGGTGTATTATGTGTTTTCTGGCATGTGCTTGGAGGTGCATGTTGCTTGCTTGTCTGCTTAAGAGGACACTCTCTCTTTTTCTGATTAATATTTGTATTCTCCGAGTATGGTAATGTGTATTTATGTGTGTGTTTTGCTGGTGCTTCTATTGTAGGTCTATGTGAGACTGTTGATGTTGTGGTTGTATGACCCTACTCCTCTTGACTGTATTGTCCAGTATTGGGTTGATAGAGCTTAGCCACCGGTTTGACCCTGTGTGTGCCAGCATGTGGTGCATCAACCCATATATGATATGGTCATGGCCTATGCATACAATACACTCACAATACACCTAGTATGATAAGCCTGCTGAGGTTAGCAAATGTGAAAAAAAACTTTGGGCAAACTGTCAGCGAGTAATGTCTGTATTGCACCCTGTAACTCCATATTGCTTGCTGAAGTGTAAAGACGTACTTAGTTTGGATTAAGAACCCCGCACTTGCCAACTGTGTATCTGTGTGTCTGTCTCTCCCTGGGGAGAGAGCAACCTTTTTGGAGACTACTCACACCCCTTAAAAGTGGTATACTCATCTTTGTTAAGTCTGATGATGTCACCATCCTACAAATATACCTGTGGAAAGATGAAATGCCAATAATGTGTATAGTGGATTGTGTAAATGCATACTGCTGAAGTATTATAATGTAATCAGGTAGGGGTTTGAATCCTGTATTTGCCAACTGTGAATGTGTGTGTCTCCCTAGAGAGAAAACAACCTTTTTGGAGACTACTCACAACCCTTAAAAGTGGCATACTCATCTTTGTCAAGTCTGATGATGTCACCATCCTACAAATATACCTGTGGAAAAATGAAATCCCAGTAATGTGTATAGTGCGTTGTGTAAATGTGTACTGCTGTAGTATCCTAATGTAGTTAGATAGGGGTTTGAATACTGCACTTGCCAACTGTGTGTTCTTCCCTCGGGAGGACGTAACCTTTTTGGAGACTACTCACACCCCTTAAAAGTGGTATACTCATCTTTGTCAAGTCTGATGATGTCACCATCATACAAATATACCTGTGGAAAAGTGGAATTCTAGTAATGTGTATAGCGCGTTGTTTAAATGCATACTGTTGTAATAGAATAATGTAGTTAAGTAGGGGTTTGAATTCTGCATTTGTCAACAGTGAGTGTGTGTCTCCCTGGAGAGAGAGCAATCTTTTTGGAGACTACTCACACCCCTTAACAGTGGTATACTCATCTTAGTCAAGTCTGATGATGTCACCATCCTACAAATATACCTGTGGGAAGGTGCAAGCCCAGTAATGTGTATAGCTTGTCATGTAAATGCATACTGCTGTGCTATTATAGCGTAGTTAGGAAGGAGTTTGAATCTCGCACTTACTGACTGCGTGTGTCTTCCAGGTGTGTGAGAGTGTATGTCAATGTGGAGTGGGTGTTGAATTTTCTTGTGTATGATATGTCACAATAACAACTGCATGTGCAAAACACATGTAAGGTAGCTGTGGAGCAAAGCCATATACATACATGTGACCGCAATTTTTCATAGATGGATACTCTGCTTTCTCCATGAAAACATCTGTTAGCTTTTGCTGGTGCTTTCCAGACCTTAGGTCACTTCTGTATACTTGTGACAAGCTTAGCTGCTGCAGTGATCCCTGGGCTATGTCTTCTGTTTCACATCCACTCATCACAGTTTCTACTGAAGAGTGTGAGTGAGTGTTTATGCTTGAGGTATATTTGATTCCTGTTCCAAAGCAAGCAAAGTCTGGCAAATATGACTAATCATTATAGGTGTGCAACAACCTCTGTGGATCTGCATGCAAACCCTTTATTGCTTATGTGCTTCACATAGGGATTTCCAAAACCCTTTGGTAATGTTATTATCAAAGGAGAGATGACTAAACACATGACTCTATGTATACATTGGTACCTGTTCCACATTTTGGGGGCTACTACCTATGTGGTACTCTGGGGATACTTTGTTTTCTAAAAGTGGATAACTATGCTTTCTTTGGCTTATAGCTTTACAGCATGATTTTGACACCAGGTATATGTCTCTATGATACCCTTTTGGAGGATGTGTGTGTCATCTGGAGAATAAAGTATAGCCCACAGTATCCATTTTCATCAAACGTGGGCAGACATATCCCTACTGTGTTTGCTTGTACCTAAGAAAGCTATATGCCAAACAGCAGTGGTCCCAAGACTGAGTGCAGGTGAATACCACTTGTTACTGGCATAGAATTATACATGGATGCTGCAAATGTTACTGTGTGTCCTACATCTGTGCGTCAGTTGTCAATCCATCATCTAACAATCGTTTATGGTCAGTCTGTTGAGGTTATGTATAATACCAGAATGTGGGATGGGTATGAATTGCTGGTGAGCTATAGCTTGGCTGTGTGGACCTCCCCTCCCTCACCTATAGCCTTGTTAACTGGCTTGAAGTCTACTAGGTGTAGAAACCATGATCTGGCCTTTAGAGAACCTAGGTGGGTATGGTGCAGTGTTTGCAGGTTCATAATGTCTCTGTTAATGAGTTCCATAATGCTGTCCTCCATAGCCTTCCAGATGACATTTGTCTGGCTTATAGGGTGAGAGTTTCCAGGATCTGTTGCAGCTCTACCCTAAATCAGTTTATGTTAACATTTGCACTGGTGTGACAAGGGTAGACAGGATTAGGAATAAGTATATTAGAGGGTCAGCCCAGGTTTGAAGGTTAGTAGACCAAGCCAGATAGGCAGGATTACGTTGGTTTGTACATGTGCTGAGGAGGGATGCAGAGTATATTGTGAAATAGATGCTAAGGATGAAGCCGCCAGGTAACAGGAAAAGAGGAATGCCTAAGATGAGGTTTATGGATGTGATGAGAGAGGACATGCAGGTGGATGGTATGACAGAGCAAGATGCAGAGGGCAGGAAGAAATGGAAACAGATGATCTACTGTGGGGACCCCTAATGGGAGCATCCAAAAGGAGAAGAAGAAGTTGTAGTTCAACCCTTGTGGACTGTGAACACAATTACCATGCGTCATTCCATAAGTATGTAACCTGTATAAAGGCTGCATCTGAACAGAGTGTTTAGGTGACTGATGACTTCATATCCGGTTTTACATTCTTCATGTCTGGAAATGTGGCCCTTGTGTAATGACAGGGTGGTGAAATCCGCATTCAAACTGTCTGACAAGATATTGGTAATGTCAGTCAGACATTAACTATGACCCAATCTGAGATTTCCCCTCTAGGTTATAAACAACACTAAAGAAAGCTTTAGTGTTGTCTTTGGAATCCTTGCCAATTTGTATTTTGAAGCTTGCCTTGTATGATTAATGAGGGCTTGTATTTTCCCAATGATACTGACCAGAGAGGTTATCTCTTCTTGGTATGTAACTCTTTTTTGGTACAACTTCATACCTTCTATTATATATTTAGTTTATGGCAGGGGTCCATGACACTAATGCACTTTTACTGTATAAGTAATGATTTCTTGTGTTAGTGATAGCACGGTCCATGCAACCCTGTAGGTGAACAGTGTGCATTACTAAAAGATTATGCAGCTGGACAGTGTTAACCTTAGTAATGCAAACCAAGGACAGATAGCAACAACAGCTTCACCCACAGCACAGTGTCAACCCATGTCATACACACACATGCGTACTCATGTTCCACAATATGTATAGTACAATGCATACTGGCCACCAATAGAAACTATGGAGTGTTAACACTGGCCAATACAGGGCATGTCACCCTGCCCATGTGTCCAATATGCATGTACATGCATACAGTGCACCTCCACCATGTTCACAAATGGACACCTGCAAACCTGTGTTGCACACACCCCACACTTACTGTCCACTGTATAATGCATGCTGATACAACTACACACATCAGCCAAGTGGCGCATGGGCAAACAAAACACAATTGGAATAAACACTGGTGAAAACAATACAACATTGCTAATTACAGCTTTAATACATCATGCCTGCTCAGCTACACCTTCAAGCATATCATTACACTTTGCTGCTGATAACATGCTACACATCCAACCATTGCTATACTTTATTAAAGTCACCCTGTGCATCAGCACCATGTTAGCCTATTCCTGCATCAATTTTACAGATGACAGGAGGTGGCACAGGTTTCATCATATGCACAGGGTGTGTTGTTGGTTTGCCAGAGGCCTACACTGAACCATACAATTGACATGTGTGTGTGAGTGTGTATGTGAGGGCCATGAGTACTGTTATGGGCCAATGTTGATGTCATGTGTGCGGGTATGTGTTTGTCCTAGATTTCTGGTTTATCTGTGTATGTCTGCATGCACACAGTTCCACCATGTGGCTGCCATATACGGGGATTTGTGAGACAGATACAGACTGTACCTGGCAGGCTTTACAGATCACTGTCTCTGGCCACAGAAACAGAACCCATGCCTGGCAAGGGTGCTACAGACAGTATCAGGTACTAATCCAGACTGGGTACTATCCTCAGAGGATGACAAATGTCCACTGGATCCACGTCCCTGCTGGGACTGGCCAGAGCCATATGCATGTAGTCTGCTAGGACGGTCTATGGACAGCCCACCCCCCAACATTGCTGGGTCTGGTACTGGCACTATGGAAGCGGCAGTGACTTACTGGACATCCACAGTGACCTCCAGCTGGTGATGTTGCTGGCATATGTCCACATCAACGTCTCAACCATCCCACAATGTTCTGACATATGGACATGACATTGTGGAGGACATCCAATGTCTCACCCCAACGTCTATCAATGACCTGAATGTAGTTATGTATGGTACCTGCTAGGTCCCAGATACTGTCATTTACAGAGGTGTAATGAGCCCTCTGTGCCCTTAGCCCCTGTCTGGTGTATTGCTCCATTCATGTCTGTGCCTGCATGACAGCCTGTAACATGCGTGTGGTAGAAAGAGGTGTGGCACATCTGCCAGGGACATGTTTCTTATCCAAAAAAGACCTGCTGCCTGACAACAACTATACTTGTTTCATGGGTAAAACATGATCAAAGTAAAAAATGAACACCAAACAAGAGACAAGCTCAAGATAAATTGCTTAAAGGATTACTGCCAAGGTTATGGACCACACATGATAGATTGGCTTTCTGTTTAGTTTACAGGTAAAGCCTGAAAAGATGACTGCAATCCTGTCTTTTATTACAGACACTGTCATATGTATTTCAATACCTAAGGCTTATACGTTATCTAGTTATGTAAATATTCTCTGCATGGCAACAAAAAAAAGGCTTTCGATGTTGGTAATTTTTTAACAGTATGCTTATTAACGCTTACTTGCATCTTACAATCTCAGACAAGCTTACCTCATGGCCATTAAAGCATTGTTACTTAAACATAGAGCAAAAAGCACTGCAAAAACATGCATTTTCTGAATAATGAAAAGCATAAATCAACAGTATAAAAATATGACAGAAAACCAGAACATTCTGCAAAATCAAGGACAGATGAAAAGCCACTGTAGTACTTGTGTCTGTGTTGAATGGGGGATACTCTGCACACTTAATAACAGCCCCTTGCTTTGCTTGGACACATCCAGAGTCACTACATGGGGGAGTGGGGTGCAACAAGTATGTCACAATGTGAAATGTCTCTGGCTGACGGTGATGGCCCTGACACATTTGTCATACCTCTCAACCTCAGAGCAAGAAATCTGGACAAAGCCATAAACAGAAGTGGGACAAAGGCCTGAAAATAAGGACAATTTAGAAAGGTAATAGAATAGTAGGTATTGCATTAGTATGAATTTTCTGAAGGGTATGAAATCTGAAACTCAAATGTCTGTCATTATTTTCTAACTTCAATCTTTAATGATTTGCCACTAATTTGACAGAAACCACAATTTTATGAAAAATGGACAAAAAATGTGATACAAAAATATAAAATAGCCACACAATACAGCTAGGAACCTGTCAAAGAAGGGACGCTTTTTTAAAATATTAGTGATGTTAAGTTGAGCAGCTGACAAAATAAGAGAATCTACATGCATTTCTGAAATAAAAGTAATCTATAACTCTGATCATTATAATTATTTATTAAATGTAAACCCTCCACATTTTCTTCCAAAATTGCCATTTTACAGAGGGATTATTAGGGGAGAGCTTCATTTTGAGCCAAAGCAGTGACAGTTGAAAGGTTTGGATATACCTAATTCTATAAAGCGATTTATTAGTACGCACCTTTCAACCTCTTAACATAGGAAATCTGGACAAGGCCAAATCTATTGGGGGAACATACAGACAGTACTAAAAATTGTCCTTGTATAAACTTAGAAGTTGATAGAATAACAGGTCTTGCTTTAGAATGCATTTTTATGAAGGGTATGAAGTCTGAACCTCAATGTCTGTCATTATTTAGTGATTTCATTCCTAAATGATTTGCCCGAAAACCACAATTTTTAAGAGGAACAAACAAAAAAATAATATTAATTCTGTGAAAATCTGGACAGTTGAGCAGTATAGTTCAGCCGGGGCTGTCTTTGAGTTTGCCACGCTTCTCCCCTCACAAAATCATGGTCAAATGAGCCCCCCCCCTACAGCCATTCCATTGTCCCATTTCTTGACTATTTCACCCCATTTACCATAAACACTGTAATGTGTATACTATACTGCTTTACTTCTATGAGGATTTGGATTTCATTTAAAAGTTTTATTTTATATTTTACAGCAAAAACACTAATAGACATCTGCTAAACAAAGCAATGCAGTCTCATAATGAAAATAGACTTAGCATTAAAACTTCTCTGTTCTTGAAACTCATATTCTCTGAAATGGCATTGAAACCCACATTCAAAGAAAATACATCTGGCTAGTGGCAGATAAATATTAACTTTGGGCTATTTTCAAATCATAGGCCCCTTGCACACAAAACATGAATGTGTTCTTTGATACACCTTCCTGATTGTATTAAATTATATTCCTTGTATAATACAGTACAGTTGTTAGAGGGCATTTTAAATGTATTGTTTTGAAAATTTTTCCAGTAAACAATGAAACAAAATGCAGGCACCAATAATGACAAAACTGCCCAATTCATAAAAGTCTACTCAAACTTTTACAATCCACCAGTATCAGTAAATATGCACAATCTCTGCAGAAGTTAAAGTCATCTAAATAATTCCACATTAAAGAGATATATAACTAACGAAGAGGTTGCCGCTAGCAAACAACTTTATTTTTCATTGTTTCATCTACAAATAAAGTGCCAGTTGCCCTTGAGGAATAAATTGCTTATGTTACATTAAAAAAATGATAAGCTAGTAATATTGCAATAGGGAATGGATGGCAAACTGATAACAGGTTGATAGTTACTAGGTATCTTTGCCAAAGAGGACATTCTCAGGACTGCAGCATCCAACCCCTTTAAAAGTACAACACTGTACAGTATTAGCAATGTATCTACATACTGTGGGAGTAAAACCCACAGTCTTCTGCATCAAAAGCAAGTACACTACCTGTTGTGCTAGTAACAATGCAAGCAGACTCAGTAAAAGCAGCACTAAATTTCTCTTCCCCTGAAGCTCTTAGCTCCTTGTAAAATCCACTCAACACTCAACCGTATCACTCAACTTTACAGTATATGAGCACAAGAAATCTGGAAAAAGCCAAAATTTATTGGGGTGAGGCAAGAACCCAAAAACCAGGGACAAATTTTAAACATTGCTTGTATATTCTTGGAAAGTTGCTAGAACAAAATGCTATACCACCGCCATGCATTTCACTGCCAAGTCTTGAATCAAGTCCCTGTGCACTACAATCAGAGCAAGACATCACTATGCCATATCAGCTGTTTCTTGAAAGATAGGAAGACTGAAACTCAAATGGCTATCATTTAGTGAATTCAGTTCTCACTGTAGCTCTCAACCTCTTAGCACAAAACACCTGGATAAAGTCAATAATGGGAAAATACAGGCCCCAAACATATTCAGCAAATTATGTTCTCACCATAGCTCTCAACATCTTAGCACAAAAAACTTGGACAAAGCCAATAATGGGGGAATACAGCCCCAAAATAGAGACAGATTTCAAATTTTGATCTTATAAACTTAGAAAATTGCTAGAATAAAAGGTTTTGTGTTACTATGTGCTTTGTGAAGAATATGAAGTGTGAAATTCAAATGCCTGTCATTATTTAGTGAATTCAAAATCCAGAAAACCACAGATTTTATGAGGAACAGAATAGAACAGAGCAAAAATATGAGGCAAAAATCTGAACAGTTTTCACAAGTGGTGGTGGGTAAGGAATTCAGGCTCTGACTACCTACACCCAAGGTGCAGGGTTTGAGTGTACTCTCTAGCCACCAGTTATAGTTAACTTGGGAATTTGACACACACACACACACACACACACACACACACACACACACACACACACACACACACAGACACACACACACACACACACACACACACACACACACACACACACACACACACACACACACACACACACACACACACACACCAAAAGCTCAGTTTGAAATCCTGCCTAACCTTCAGCCTAATGCATACACCCACCTTTGTCCTATTTGAAATCCTGCTGCATTCCATAACTGCAAAGTCCCAGCAGCTCCAACTTGCCATGTTTCCAAGTCCCAGGGGAATGCATTCTAAGTCCCCATGCTGAGCACACATGCGTTGAACCCAGCCTGCAGTTCTGAACATGCACAGTCTGCAGATGTTGCAGTCTGATCCCCTTCCAGTCTATGCAGTTGGAACTGCACAGACAACTGGACTAGTTAAACAGCAGTCTGGATGCGAGTTCCGAGCACGCATGCATGGAGTTTGGGGACTTGTTAATTATTTTTTTTTTTTTTTCTGTATTACAGCTGGGCGGGGCTGCAGTTCTGCAGTCCAATAGTACGAGCTGCCACTGAGTATACATGAACCATGACACAACTTATCTGGATATGTGAAATAATGTAATGATGGGAAAGAGATGACCACTTTTATAAGAGAAGGAATTAAATGTGAGATGTTATAAGAATTAGAGCTCTTTGGAGTAATGTGCAGGAAATGGAAGTGTAGAATATTTCAGGAATAAGTGCGTTAAGAATGAAACAAAATTAAAAAAAATGAAAGAAATGATGTAGTAATACATTTTACAGACCAGCAAATGATAGCTTGCCAGATGGCAGGCAATTAAAAAAAATTCACAAATGAAACAGCAAACATTTTTATAATGAGGATTTATCTATGGAAGACAACAGATATTGCCAATATACTGGCCAACAGATTCAGTGCCAGCTTTATCCCTCTCTCCCCACATAAGGGAACAGTCCCAATACCAGTAGATTCCTAGGCACCCAGTATTACTGCTGCACAGGTTAAAACAGCACTGTCCAGGCCAGGAATACAGCTTCTATGTGACCTGACAATATCCCTGGCTGTGTTATACATGAACTAGAGAGTGAACTGGCACCTCATCCGTGTTCCCCATTCAGTCACAGCCTCACCTCAGACTTTGTCCCTACCAAATGGCACACTGCTACAGTCATTCCTCTCCACAAAGGAGGAGTGACTACAGAACCTGGAAACTATTGCCCCATTAGCCTGACATGTCCGATATGCAAAGCTATGGAATGCATCATCATGGACCTAATAAGCAAGGATATAGGGAATCTCCAAACTCTGGCTCCCACACAGTTTGATTTTATGAATAGTAGATCATGCCTGCTCAACTTGGGCAACTTCTTTGAGTCAGTCACCAGAGCTGTGGATGAAGGCAAGGTGGTTCATTCAGCCTACCTTGATCTGGCCAAGGTCTTTGATGTCATTCCCTACTCAGAAATCATAGAAAAACTCAGTAAGCTAGGCATCAACCGATATATCACTAGGTGGGTTGCAAACTGGCTCACAGGTAGAACCCACAATATGAAAGTAGCTGACCCTAAGTCAGACTGCTGAACAGTCATGAGCAGAGTCCCACAGGGATTGGTCCTGGGTCCTCTCTTGTTTGGTATCTACTTCTCTGAAGTCCAGGCCAACACAAAGGGACTCTGGCTGACAAAGTTTGCATGCGATTGCAAATTGGGAGCTATTATTAACTCTCCAAGTGATGTTGACATCCTACAGAAAGGCCTCACTGAGACCAATGGCTGGTGTCAGAACCATGGCCTTAAGCTCAATGCCAAGAAATGTGTCATCATCCCCTTTGGGATAAACCCGGTTTCCATGAATTACCACATCAACGGTAGTCCACTGAACACAGAAGGCATTATAAGAGATCTGGGAGTACAAGTTGACAGCAGCCTCTCTTTTGACCACCACATTGCCACTGTGATCAGAAAGTCCTTCTGTGTGGCACATCTCATTATTAAGGGTTTTGCATCCAGGAAGAAAGAGGTCATTGTCTCCCTCTACTCTTCTCTCATTAGGCCAATCATTGAGTACAATGCCCCATTTGGCATGTACCTCACTAAACACCTGCAACAACTGAAGAGGCCACAAAAGTACCTCACAAAGAGGATCCTAGGCCTTAAACATTTGTCCTATATAGACAGATTAAAAAATCTCCAACTATTCTGTGTCTCAGATTGCCTACATAGAGGTAATCTCTGCTTAACTTACAAAGCCATGTCGGACCCAGCTCTGTTAGAAACACTACACCTGAAGAAAATCCCAATCCCTACACACCACATACTCCAGAGTCCTCAATCTCATTCCCACAATCAACAAAACATGCTGGAGGGACAGGTTAATAACCCAGAGACTGCCCATGCTATGGAATAGACTTCCCATACATGTCAAACAGAGCATCTCACTGGTCCTCTTCAAGAGAGATCTTGATGAGTGATGGGAAATAGAATATTCACCCCAGAGATCACTCCAGTGGCTTTACTCAACAGAGGCACTGGGAACTAAGGTCAGGTGGCACAATGCCAGAGTAATCCTATGGGCTAGGCTTAAGAAGGCACCAGGGCCATTAGTCTAGTACACACCTATGAACCTATAAGACTGTAATAAACTTAATTCTAGAGTAAAGAAACAAAATGGCACTGTTTAAATCATGGATGCATATTTCTGAAAGCATTGGGTAGAAAACAATGTTTAATAGTGTGTTTTGTGGCATGACTTTGATAGAAAAAGTAGAAGAGGTTAAGACACCTTTGATTGATAGCTGTATTATGACTAGAGGTAAAACTAGAACTAAAATTTCTTTATAAGACAACAAGTGTGGATAATGACACTTTAAAAATAAATAAGGAATTGGAAAGCCATAATGGGTATAGAAAATGTATAAAAATATTAAAATTGAATATAAAAGGTAATGGATGAAGTGTTTAAGTGCAAAAAATGCATGGTGAAAATGTGACAAAATTAAGATGGTGAAATATGGAGTTATGGTGGGGGAGGGCAATAAAATATAATGAGAAGAAGTACTATACATTGATAATATTAGGAGATATGTTTAGGGAAGAGACTAGGGCAAGACAGGTGGCATCATAAGAAAAAAAAGTCCATATTAGGAAGAGAATTTGGATTAAGAATAACGGATAAGAAAACACATTGACTTATGCAGGAGAAAAATCAGAGGAAGTCATAAATTAATTGATATGGGCTAGAAGCATCCCTAAACCAGGGACTGAACACACAGACACTGCAAACATTTTATTAATTTCATTTATAAGTAAAAAGTAGGGCAGAATGTGTACTTGTGGGTGATAAAGAGGTTTTGAACATTATAGATGGATGAATTTGCTGAGAAATAATAAAAAAGAAAAGGCTATATTAGCACTTAAGAATAACAAAACTAAATGGTCAGGTGGAGTTCCACCACACAGACTGAGAAAACTGGCAGGTGTTATTATGAATACTACTAATTCATCATTTAATAGCTTAGTGATTAGGGGTATGCTGTCCAAAGTCTGGAAGGGTGCCATATGTTTATTTTTCGTAAGAGTAATTTAGGTAGCAGTCAGGAAAATTATATAGATATCACTTTAATTCTAGTGATCCATAAAATGCTATACAGTGTAATGAAGGAAGGCTTAGTTATGTAAAAGACAATTTCTTAATCAATCATTTAATCAGTCAGTCTTAATTTAAGTGCTTAAACCCAAGCACCTTTTAAATATTATGAGTGACAAATGGTAAATAAATGATCAATAATAATAAATACTTAAGTGCAGTAATATATGGTGTAATAAACATTTAAAATGCATGTTTCTAACAATATTAGTTAAACAGAAGCTAAGAGTAATGAGAAATAGCTGGTAAACCTACAAATTGAATAGATAGTTTATCTAGATTGAATTACCAACTGCAGTAAGCAGTTAAAATAGGTACATAATAAATACAGATCTGTTTTGTTTAAATAAGGACCTTCATTTACATTCAACAAAATCAAGGCTTTGGATAAATTAAAGGATTCACTGAATAACATCTGTAGAATATTATTAATTCCATTCCAGTATGGTTTAATTTTAATACATTCATAAAAAATATGATTGTCCTGGTCCCCTTCAAGAAACACATCACACCGAATGACATTTGATGACCTTTATTAAATTTTCATAAACATAAACGTTAACCAATATTCATTCATTTCAACCAAACATGATACAGGTGAAATAACATCCATGTAACATTATCATAGGACAGGACTGCATAAGCCTGCTCATCCTGATCAGTAAGCAGCGTCCATACCTCCACTCACTTACTTATGAAGCACCGTACCCGCTCACTTCCATTACCATTTATAGCATTATACCATCAACCAAATAAGCAGCATCCTCCGCTTGCTTATGTACTTATGAAGCAGCATACCCGCTCACTTCCATTACCATTTATAGCATTATAACATCAACCAAATCAGCAGCATCCTTCGCTTGCTTATGTACTTATAAAGCAGCATACCCGCTCACTTCTGTTATCATTTATTGCATTATACCAGCCAAATAAGCAGCTTCCTCCACTTGCTTATGTACTTATCAAGCAGCGTAACCACTCACTTACCTTTCCCAACTTATTGAATTGACCATCCAACACCAGAGGGGGAATAGAAGAGGGCATGTCTGCCCCTCTTCTCTGCCCTAACCAAACTAAACATGACCACATCTCCACTAATAAAGTGGGAGGGAGGGTGGGTAGCAAGTTCACACCAAAATGTGACTCCTACTCCAGTTACACTTGCCTAATCTCCTTTAAGCCCCTCCCTACCCCTACCTCACTTCCTCCCAAACCTCATACATTCCTATTTATCCTTATCCTCCCAATTCCTGCTACTCTATCTAACCCCCCACCCCCTTGAAGATGTCCCTGGACAAATTGGTCTGTTCCAAACCTCATTTCCAATTAGCACTAGATTTCTGTTTGCATCTCCAACATATTCCTCTCCTGGAAGGACTGATTTTAGTGATTTTATCTGGGGTTAGAAATGCTCTATGCAAATATTTCCATTTAAAAAATTTCCAATAGTGTGAAATAGATGTAAGTTTCACTGATGGTAAAATATTTTATTTGAATTCTTCAGTTAATTGTAATGAATGACATTTAGATATAAATTGCAAATAGGATGTTTTAGGTATTGTTTTGTAAGTTATTAATTTCTTATATAGATTTGAAATACTATTTCTCATGTTATGATCTTTGTACATAGTGTCATATAAGTAATTTATACATTTTGGACTAATATGTCTTGAGGCAAAACTCAACATGTTTCATTTTCATTCTGTGCACCAATCTTTAAGACATGCCTTATATAATAAGTCCAGAAACCACCCAATGCTACAAAATGTATGTAGTACTCTGTCCAAGAATGTTCACATTAAGCAGTCATATAAAAAATAACCAGTCAGTGCAGATGCTCATATCATTGGTTGGCTGCCCCAAACAATCCAGCAACACACAAAGCCAGCAACAGAACAATCAGCCTCAAAGTTGTATTAACCAACTGATTCCAAGTGACCAGCCAGTTGTGGAGATCAAACAGCTAGAAAAAAGTTAAGCAGAGAGCAAGAACATTATGAGAAACCAACTCTCCCATTTAGAATGCTCTGCCTCAAAAATGAAGCACATGTTGATCATGTTATCTTTATTAAAGAAATGAAACCAATTTGGTCCAGCAGTGCATACTGTTCAGAAGATTCAGAAGACTTAAAGCAATAATGTTATAAAAAAAATCTGAGCTGGTCCACTAGCAGCCATCTATTTGCCAACATCTTTTTTTTTTTTTTTTAATTAATTATTTTTTTTTTAACTAGAAATGAAGAACCTTTGACCAAAGGATTAAAATCAGCATGGCTGTGTTACAAAATAGATCTTGTCAATCAAATATAAAATAGTTTGTCAATGGGTAATTAGGGAATTACATAAGTGAGATCAAAATGGTGTCATATACTAGGACCACAGTAAGATTTTTTACCTGGATCCTCTTAAGAGGTTATTGGGTATATTAAGGGGAATAAGGTGTGGGGTTACATATGGAAAAAAGACTGAGACTTGATTAAAAGATAGAATGTACAACTTTTTTGAAGAGGAATATTATTTATGGAGAAAGAATTAGTCATTGTTTTCAGCAACAGCTTTTTAACTATTTTCCAGCCTGATAAGGAAAGAAAAGAAAATATTCAAGAACAGTAAGGAGAGGATTAGTCCATAATAATAAACTAGATGGTACAAGTGATGTAGGAGAGGATTAGTCCATAATAATAAACTAGATGGTACAAGTGATGTAGGAGAGGATTAGTCCATAATAATAAACTAGATGGTACAAGTGATGTAGGAGAGGATTAGTCCATAATAATAAACTAGATGGTACAAGTGATGTAGGAGAGGATTAGTCCATAATAATAAACTAGATGGTACAAGTGATGTAGAAAACATCAAAGCAAGCACTACACATAATAATGATTTTTGTTTCATATTATTTCAAGCAGATTGCATTAATAATAGGTAGCTTATACTAATATTCATACCAGAATTAAAAGTAACCTAGATATAAAGTGTAAAACCAACTAACTGGTAATCCATGCAGGTCAACAAAGTGGAAAAAAGCTCAGAGGAACTAAGCATATTCTATCAGAAGAAACTGCAACTGTAATCAGTATTATAGTTTGTGAGGTATAAAGCCATTTTTCCCCAACTCCATCCCCTTTCAGAAGTTCTCCAGTTTACCATCTGAATGTGCAACCATGTCTCACTCTGCTGCTTCTGTTTTGCAGATTAAAACCCCTGTTTATTTTATCCACTTATCTACACAGTTCCATCCAGAGGTCACTTCTCCACAGGGGAAGTAACACTTTAAGGATGAGCAATATAAAGCAGTTAAACTGAATTAGTTTATGGGGACTGTAATAGATCTAAAAAAGTGTCCCAAAAAAAAGTTGCATGGTAAAACAAGCACAGTTCTGCCTGAAAGGTCATATACAGGCTTAGCCACTAGTGTCTGCTAATTATGAACTGATGGACAGTCTCAATACAAATAAAAGTGGTTCAGCCTTATCTGATCCACACCACTAGCAATGATCTGGATAGCCAAAGGTTCATGTATTCAAATATAATGGACAAAGCACCATCCTTGGATGATTTGCTAAAGGTAATCTTAGCCATAAAACACTCATTGACCAGCTTAAAGGCAGTACTTTCCTCTCTTACCACCACTGAACAGACATCAAATCCCAAAGATCTTTATGTTCTAGGAGCAGTTGGTGGCCCATCCAGCATGCAGCTGTCATTATGACCCCATATATCTCAGTCAGTCTTATCTTATCCATCTGTGCTTAACTAAAAGAAGTGGGATATGCTACCCCCAGGAGATTTTATAACCCGTTTAAGACTTGCACTGACCTCACGTATTTCCATGCATTTAATATCCATATCAAAAATATCTCTTTTTGATGGAGGCATAAGATTGAAGGTTCACCTGCACCTTTCTAAGATATCGGACATGGAAGGTACATTTTACACTTCTGCTTGTACACCTAGAGTCTGAAGAAGTAAATTAATATCTGGAGTATATCTCCCCAGTGGTCTACTGAAGCATTGACAATGGAAAGTTTCATAATGGTAAGGGAAAGTAGCTTCATTAAATAGTCATTCAAGTTAAGCTTGTTCATTCAGTTTAGACATAAAGCAGGAATCATTTCTGGGATGCATGTAGCCTGCAATGTATTCATAAGAATTGAGATCCCAGATGATGATGATGGGGATTTTGTTTTTTCCTTCTCATTTGGCAACCAGAAGAAGCCAGTAGCCACACATACCCCTTTTCAGTGATGACCCAGTAGTACCATCCAGCTAAGTGACTTGCTCAGGATCGTACACAAAATGTAAATGTTGACTGAGAAAATCAGATCAAGGACATATTTATATATGTGTATAAGTACATTGTACAAAAAATACATACATAAGCAAATTATCTTCAGAGACCCCTCACTTTAAGGGCAGGTTTAATAACTATCTTATCATTTATACTTCTCCCTGTATCAGCCCTCATTCTAATGATCCACCTCATTTCAGATGGTTCAATCATATTTTTAACATCTCCACCATGTTCATTCACCTTTGCCACTTATATCACTTGCGACTTTCGGCTTTTCCCGGTTAGGGGTCGCCACAGCGGAACTCCGGTCTGCTAGTGATTGGCAGTAGATTTTTACGTGCCGAGTTGCCAGCCCTGATGCACAACCTTCAACAAAGGTACGCCCATTCATGCATGTCTCCACACAGAAGACACTCTAGCTGAGAATCGAACAAGACAACGTCTTTCTGTGAGGTGACAATGCTACTGCAGCACCACCACTGCAGTTTTGCCACTTATATCACTAAAAAATTAAAACTTTGTGTGAAATCATTTAATGTTATATGCCTAACTATGGAGAGAGGCTATAATGGCAAGGATTTTGCAAACATTTTGTCTGAAATACCAAAATTAAGGTTTATGCAGGCAAAGGGTCACCAAAGATAATTTGCTTATGTATGTATTTTGTTTTTGTAAAATGTATTTATACACATATAAATATTTAATGGATAGGACTTGAAAAGTTTTATTTCATTGATTTTTACACAAATTGATATTTTTTTTTTAAGCTACAGTCCTTTAAGGATACATAGCACATGTTATAGTTTCCTGATATGCAGCTACTTTGTTATTGATTTTTATATACTGTTATTATAGGTGTACTTTTTAGATAGGCTGTAGCCTTTTAATGTATCAGTATGCCTTTAAGAAGGGATACATCTTGTAGTGGTTTATCTGCATGTTTTGTAACTTTGTTACAAATAACTGATATATAGTGAATCTTGTCTATTCATTTACATAGATGCTGATTTAGATTGTTATTCAGGTGCTTAAGCTTGCTGGATGAACTTCACACGTTTTGGTTATCAATTTTTAATATTTAGATGAATGTGGTGATAAATGTAGTTTTAATGAAGTTTAATGTGTTGCTAGGATATTAATAGGTTGAATAATTTGATTGGTTATAATAATTTTTAATTTATATATATGGAGGTGATTGTTTTTTATTACTTTTTATATCATCTGGTGAAGCAGTTTGATATGACTGTGAAAGCATTTATGATAAAATAAACATTTGGATTATACTTGAGACCTCTGCCTTTTACTGAAACCTTTGCCTTGTATTGGTTCACTAGTTCATGCGTGGTTATAATAATTACATTTTATTTGATGGCAAATATTATTTACAAAAGAGTTGGGTAGACAGGTCACCATGTGACTTGATTTTTGCAAATCTAGTTATGACCCATTGAGAGCATTTATTTGAAAATGATGTAAAAGCCTCCTTCTGGCTTTATGTTCATTACCTGGATGATATTTTTTTCCTTTGGAAGAACAAGGTAGAGCACTTTGAGTCCTTTATGCAATATATCAGTTCCGCAACTAACTTCTTATGTTTTACATATGAATGCCTATCAGACAGGATAGCCTATATGGATGTATTTTTGGGAAAAGACATAAAGTCTGACAGATATACATCCAGAATATTTTGAAAAAAATACCTACTCTAATATATTTCTTCATTATACCAGCTCACACCCATGCCATCAAAAAAGGTCAAGGGTAAAGGGGCAGCTGGTGAGGGCAGCAAAACGGTTACTTTAGATTCACAGTTTATGAAGAAGAGTGTAATAATTTGGTGGGAATGTTTCCCAAATCTCTTCTTCAGGAATTAGTAAGAGAAGTATCCAGTAAATGAACAGCAGTACATTTTAAACCTATTTTAAATACTTTATCTGTAGGGCTTACACCTCACTCACAATTTCCCACATTGGATGGAACACAATATAATTTTAGCCGAACTACTAGTTTTATTACATGTTCCAGCAGTGATTCTAAAACACTTAAGTGGATTTTAACAAACATTGGGTCATTATGTATAATGACATTCTAGTTACAATCAACGTGGGTGAAAACCCCACCATAGTAGACCATAGGGACTCAGACTTTAAAACTTCTTTAGAGAATGTGACAAACAATAATACTACCACTGCACATAATAACCTTACCCCACTATGAAAAAATGTGGACATTGCCTATATTGTAAATATATTAATGCTGCTGACTCGTTCAGCATTCCTGGTAAGGAGTATCAAACCCAAAGGAGTTGTATATGTAGCATTATGCCAGTCCTGTCTATGCTTTTAAATAGATAAAACAGAACATAGACTACAGGACCAGATTTATGAACATGAATATGCTATAAAAAGAATACATCTGAAGAATGCATTAGCAAAACATCTTCATATGTACCCTAACCACCATTTCAAATACTCGGTTATAGGAAAGTGAATATTGGGATGAGACAGGGTCCATGGACCTTGGTATTAGAGGAAAAATAATTATTTTGCTAATTATTTTTGAACACCTGCAACTGGCCAGGCTTGAATGACTATTGCTCAATCAGCTGTATTTTAAAACATACAGCTTTAACTAGATAAAGTACTATTATTAACATTTCCATACAGGTTTATATATATGTTAAAATCTTAATGAAAAATTTTACTTTAATTTTTATCAATGTCTCTTGTTTTTGCATTATTTTTAATAAATTAATTCATTTTTTCAGTATATTTTAAGGTTTTAGTGAATGAATACTTTTACACATTTTTAGTTTACTGTGTTTATACAGTTTGAACGGCACTTTAAATAGCACTTTGGCACTGTAAGAAATGTAAATGGGAGGGTTTAATGACATCATCCTTTGAACAGATGACTGGTTTTTGACCCCTATTTAGAACCTGTTGTTTGTGTTCAATTTTATCTGAAGAAATTAATTGCTGTTACATAAACAAATACACTTATCATTATATTTACTTGTGGATAATAAAAGTTACTTCATGAACTTTGCAGCTTCTCCTTCTGGCAGTTGAAGTGTATGTTTCACAGTGTCTATACTTTATTAAGATGAGTCATGGGGTATATTTCTAAGGCTGCAGAATGCAGCATTATATTCTATAATTGCCCAAATCAAAATGTATATAGAAGCACAGTGACTTCCCACAGTCTAACAATTGCGCATTTGAGTATGAAGTGTGCTTGTGAATAAGCCTTACTGATTTTATTGGTTATGCTTAATTTATCATTTATAAGGATTCCCAAGTATTTACTTCATTGTCTCCTTTTAGAGTTTCCTATTATTTTTTTGTATTCACAATATGTATACGTTTTCCTGAATATGCGTGTACAATATTAATTGGCATTATACAAGAGAATGCTGTTAGTGTTCCAAGCACCAATTTTGTGCTAAAATGTCTTGAAGCATTTTTGTTTTCTTAGTTAAAGTAATTATATTGCTCAATTTGTATTTTGCTTACCACATTTTATCACGTACGGCTAAGAATAGAAGACCATATATGAGTGGTGCCAAAAATAAGCTCTGAGGATGTGCACTGGACAAATCAGTAAATGAGCTACTTACTGTGCTTGGTTTTCTAAGTTTTCCCATCCAGTCAATAATCTGTCTCTGTCTATGTCTCTGTCTATGTCTCTATCTATCTATCTATCTATCTATCTATCTATCTATCTATCTATCTATCTATCTATCTATTTCTCTCTATCTATCTATCTATCTATCTATCTATCTATCTATCTATCTATCTATCTATTTCTCTCTATCTATCTATCTATCTATCTATCTATCTATCTATCTATCTATCTATCTATCTATCTCAGGTAAATAGACTAGGACAGAGAGGCCTTTTTTCATCCACAGTCTAGTTACAATAAAACAGAAAGAACAGTAAGAGGTATAATGCCTAATACTGAAATAAAAACTGAATAACAAAAAGTCCTAAATATTAACAACCAGAAGAGTGGGTTACAGCAGGACAAACAATAAAAAGAATACACAGACCTTAATCAATGAGTGCATTTATGATAACCACGCACACTAAAGTCCTAGGGAAGATGGATTATCAACTATTTACAAATGGATAACTAGTGCAACATATAGGGCAGAAAAATACATAATGGGATAGACTGAAAATGTTGGAAGCTCTCACAGAATAGCCGCAAAAGAAAGCATCCAGACTGGGCTGTAGATGGTAAGAAAAGTGGTGGACTGCCATTCACTATAAATGGAACAAAGTCAGAGAAGAAAAAAGATGTCAGCACAGAGATACCATAATGATGAAGGTGATACATATTGGGTTCAGAGGTGGTTAGGCAGACTTCTGGGATAACCAATCCACTGAACTACACACCTGATAATGTTGAGAAGGATGGATTTACCTGTAATCTCTCCATGAGGATAGTTTCAAATGCTTTTTGCAAGGTTAAATTATAAAGGAGGGCAAGAAAAGATAAAATGGAAGATAATTTGAGGCTGCCACCCAATTATTTAGGTTTACCTTGAAAGTAGTAAAGTTGCTACTCTGGTTGATATGTAATGGAAGTTTGTTCCAGAGGTGAGGATATGAATCTATTACACCAGTTTGTCTTATATATCTGCTGTTGATGGTTTAGTTCATTTAAACGACTATCTGATGTACCATTAGTTCTGTGAAGGAATAAGAAATTAAATAGAGTTGGATATTTCATGACACAAAAGGCTAGATATAGATCTCCATGGAGGTGTCTGCAAAAGACTAAGAACAGAGAAAGGGCTGACTGTCTCTTCTGATAACTAAGATTTTAGATTCCATTGATCTTTGTACTTACAAATCTCTGAGGTCTCTCAAGTTGTGTGATATGTTTAGATAAAAACATGAAAAAAGGTCTGTTATATTCAATAATGGCTCTGATAAGAAATGAATAAAGGGGAATGAAGACTACCTTAGACCTAGTGGAGATGCCTTTGGAAATTAGATGGGTCATATAAAAGGTTTTACAAACTACTGTGGAGAAATGATCGTCAAATGTTAAGGAATTATCAACACGAGTACCCAGGTCGCTTACAACGGTGTCTGAATGGAGGCCTGCTTCTCCTATATGGTAAGAGAAACTGTTTTGTTTACCAAAATAAACCATGCTACATATTTTTACATTTAATTTGAGACCAATGGCTTTGTGACAATTGTCAACGTGATCTCAACCAAGTTGGAGCAATTGTGATTCAGTTGAAGGTCAAATAACAACACCTGAATCATCTGCAAACTTAGTTATCTACAGGCCAAGAATTCTGCCCTGAAGGTCTAAGAAATATATGTCAAATAAGAGAGGGCCCAGAACCGAGCCCTGTGATACACCACTGGTAACTATTTTGCTTTCAGATTTGTCACCTGTTATATACACCTTTGGTTTTGTCAAACAACCAGTTAGCTAGCTATCTGCTGTCCATTTCACAATATAAGAATGTATATTCAGATTTACAAGTCTGTCAGTAATGATTGCATGGGGAATAGCGTCAAAGGTCTTGGACAGGTCTAGATATGCTGCATGCACTGCGTAACAACTATCCACTGCTTCAGTTAATTTTCATATAAATTAAGGAGGTTAAAAAGGCAGGGCCTTCCTTTGATAAACCAAACTGATGAGAGTTTAGGGTTAAGAGATTTTCAATGTCCAGATTAATGAAGTCTGAGATAATGCTCTCACATTGATGAAACTAATGGGACTATAGTTACCAGGGTCTGTGGCTGGACCACTTTTGTGCAATGGCATTACAAGAGCTGTTTTCCAGGCTTCTAAAATGTAACCAGTGGAGAGTTAAGATTTTAGAATTTAAGTAGTGTTTCAGAAAGGCTATATTTGGCACTGATAATCAGGCAAACTGGTAAGTTATCAGGGCCCATGACTGAGGTATTCTTAGTTTTTGAAAGGGCTGAGGAAACTTGTTCCATACTGATTAAAAGGGTGGTAGGGATTGTGGATCTTGTGGGATAACTATAACTGGGTGGAGTATAATTTGCACTAAAGTTGTTAGCTAGGACATTAGCTATTTCCTTTGGATCTTAGAGTGTAATATAATTGTAAACTAGGTATGAACACTTGGGTATTAATTCTTAGTTTTCTGGCAAAATTAAATAAAGATTTGTAGTTATTTTTTGGTTTCAGTGGCTATTTTAAGTTTATGCTCACCTTTGAGCTTAATAATGGTTCCCTTAATCTCTTTGGTATTTTGTTTAGATGTGCTCTTAAGGTAGGTAGAATAAGGCATCTTATAAGCATGAAACAGTTTATTTCTCCTGTTATATAATTTATTTATATGGATATTCCATCCCAGAGCTTTGTTTTTAAACTTCTTATTATATTTGTTGCTGACAGGAGCTGCCTTATCAATACAACAATTTAAGTGGGAGTACAAGTCAACGGCATGGGTGGCAGCTTTAGCAACAGGATCCTTTGGAGGAAGATTACAGCAGAATTTATTTACATCATCAATCAACTGAAAAAGGATTGGTGCTGAGAAGGCCCTAAACACAGGTGCAGAAAACAGGTAATACAGAAAGCTCGAGTCAGATCTGATATCCCACCTGTGGCTTAGAGGGTGACAAGGCTAACAAGAAAATTAAATCAGTAGATGGATGAGTGTTCTTGTTCTAAACACTCATCCATCTGCCATTTTAACTGAATAAACTACTTGAACCTTCAACAAGTCATTTTTATTCCTTCCACAGGGAGGGTATCGGCGAGAGAGAGTCTCCTAGATTTGCTAGCTAAAGTGATTTTATCTGGACTAATTCTTTGCACTCGCTTTAAACACAGGTACAGGAGACATACCACCAGTTTGAAAGCATATGATGACTAAATTATGCTCTGATTTAACAAGACATGACACATGAGATGTGCAAGAATTGGTCATATTTGTGAAGCTAGATCCAGAATATTGGGGCCTCTAATAGTATGGTTAACTATTTGTAAAAGAGACTTAGCATTTATAACGTCAACCAAGTGCTTGGCATGCTGACCATTGACAATGTAGATCAGCCAGTTTATTGATGGATAGATGAAGTCTCCCAAAAAGAAAAGTCTTGGATTTAATGAGAATTTCCACTATGTTCCTCAGAAGGGGACAAAGCAGGTTTTCTATAGTTAGCTATGAAGTGGTAATTAGTCTTGTTTTTGGTGATTTGGACTTCTATGAGTTTACACATGGTATCCCAAGGAATCTGTCATGATGTAAAGATATCCTTGACAAATGCTGATACTTCCTCACAATTATCAATGGGTCTAAAGACATAATAGGCATTATACCCAGGAATAGAGGGAATGCGTCTGAACCACATATAAATGCCATAGTATGTTGGCATGACCTCTGGAAATTATCCCCTTACACGTACTTGTGTAGTGCTTTGCAACAATCCTTGCATAGCACAAAGATTCATAGATGCCCGAAATATGCAAGAACTATACAAAGTAGAGTTAGGACAGAGCAGTAAATGGATTGCAGCTATTGCTTTCAGTGATATATTCTGAGCAAGGTAGAGCAACACAACTGTGCCCCTCTTAGTTTGCTGAGCTAATAGATGTTCTATTTTCACTCATAAGTTCATAGGAACTTACTAACCACTTTATCCATACGTATCTTTTGAATCCTATCCATTCATTTCCAATAATTGTGTAGCCCTTGTATTGTAAGTACTTGTAATCCAGAGCCCTTATACTTTTACTATGAATAGTCCAATATCACTCAGACATTTACATTTCACTTCTATAGATATGGGACAAAGGTGCTAAACCTAGGGTAAGTTAGTGGTTTCCCATCCAATCATCCTGATTATGATTAAACAGAGTGAGAGACATACTTTGCTTTATGTGGAGAGGAAACTGATTTCAGAGAAGTGCTAGTTTCTGTGATACATATGTCCATCCAAAACATTGTGTTTATCTTACAGAAGAGGTTAAGATTTTTAGAGTAGGTGTTTATGCTACTATTGAACTTGTGAATATGCAAAAGGTCTGAGAGGATGGGGTCATATGAGGCTCTGTAAGTGAGGCAGAGGTCACCTCTCATTAACCTATAAGATATCAAGAAGAGGGGCAAGGCTTGAGATGTTCAGTGTAGCGTTTATGGTTTGAAACCTTGATTTTCTTGGTAAGGAAGTACTGCAGTCATCCAAGGTATGTTAAGTGTTTGCACAGATATAGACTGAAGGGGGTATTATTCTCAATGATCAGCCTAATAAGTGCCAACTGCATTGGAACAATCACATCACTTGACCTGGATGCCTTACCCTTACTAACAAGCTGTGGAAAGAAGAAGGAACTTCTCACAGTAGTGGAGACATTGTGATAGAAGGACATATCATCGTCTACATAGGTTCCCGGGTAACCGACTACTAGATCAGTTTTCAGGAGGACATTATTCTTGTGATATTTACAGAAGATGTCAAGCTTACAGAAGGATACTATTATACATTTACTGGCATTTAATTTTAGGCCATGGCTTTAACACGAGCTGTAAGGGTTGTACCACAATGCTTTTCCTTGAAATCCATTAAATGGATTTCAAGATTATTTGTTGGTGTCCACTTGCATGGAAGAAAGATGTTCAACTGATAAGAGCTTGGCTGAAAGAATACTACAGGCAAAACAGCAAGATAACTGAACAAACACTTTATGGATTATATCTTTCGTCTTCTTTTCTCTAAGGTGCACTGGGCTTAGAATTTGTTTTACTAAGTAATGATTTCGAGGGTGTTGGGTTTGCAGTCCCCTCCGGAGGGTATGCATGGGGTATGTAGGGGGCTTTACCCCCCCCACAGCACAACTTTGACTGTCTGTCTTTGGTCAACATACTTTGGCTGTTGCGAGTTTTCATTGTCTTATGGTTGGCTTTTTTACCACAATTCACTTGCACTCATAACTTATATTTCATAACGAGTAGAAACAGACTCTGTCATCAATGTAACGGCAATGTGAGATCCTTCTATTTTTTCTTTGAATGTACCAGAGTGAAGTCTATCTGTTGTCCATACAATTGTCTTCTTGACAGCATATGATACAGATTCTCATTTACTAATTTTCAAGCTAATATTTGTCCTTTGCCGATGTCAGCCTATAGCAGCCAAGCTGATAATTTAAACACCATATGCTTGGAAGGATTTCCTAAAATTACAAACTGATGGCTATTGTTTCCTGTAGCAAATAATTACATAGTACTTAAAATGTCAATGGCCTTTCTTAATTCACTGACTGAATATCTACTTTTCATTGTAATGCCTGTAGAAGGTAGCAGCAGCAGCATGCATTTCAAATGTCCAGAATTTCCAGTACATTTCTGATGTTGGCTTTTATTTTTGACCTCTCCCTCATCAAATGTTTAATTTTCTAGTAATATCACTAAAGATTACAGTCAGTTAATAATGCTAGATGTTAGTTTCTTACTTCCAATTTCTCAGAAAATTTAAAGGTTCATAGGTTCATAGATATATACTAGGCTAACAACCACCAGGGCCTTTATAAGCCTAGCTGTGCAACCCAATCAAGTTGTGTCCCTATGTATCGTAGGCATTTATTAGGACGAGGCATGTTTATTAGGAAGCTTCTGAAGGTTATGCAGGGGAGGGGGTATGTACGTTTTGGCATTTATCGTCTGCCTCTATCTATCAGAGACATAGAGGCGGACACATGGTGAATTTCTCATTTCCCATCCATTGGTCAATGATATGCTTAAACAGGGTTAGTAATGGACACTGCCTCACCTTGTTGAGGAGCCTCTCCCACAGCATGGGGATCCTCTGAGACACATATTTATCTCGCCAACATGTCCTATTTATGTCGCAAGTAAAAATTTAAATCCTTGGATCTAGTAGTTTTGATGTTGTCATTCTGTGGATAGTCCATCAGAGCTGGATCCAACTATTCCATGTAAGCCAGACATAGATCATATCTCAGTAACCTATAGAAGACCAAGTGCAGAGATATGGCTTTAAAGTGATTAGTATAGGACAATGTGTTTATACCCTGGATTCTCCTGGTAAGGAACCTTTGTGGGCATTCCAGCTGTTGCATATATCTAGTCCGGTACATGCCAAAGGGGGCATTCTACTCAATGATGGGTCTGATAAGAGCTGAATAAAGTGGCAGTTTGACTTCCTTGAATCTGGTTGCCATGCCTTTACTTATAAGTTGGGTGATACAGAATTATTTTCTCTCTGTCTAGGCCACATGTTGATCAAAGCCCAGATTACTGTCTGTATATGCTTCAAGGTCCCTGACTAGCAGGTCAGTTCTAATGAGTGTCTTTTCAATATAGAAATGAGTCTGGGTGCGCGTTTTCCAAAAGGCACTATAATACATTTCTTCGCATTGAGTTTTAATCCATGACTTTGGTGCCAGTCATTTGTCTGTGTTAGTCTGACTAGTAAGATGCTTGTGTCATGGAAGGAATCTGTTATAGCTCCCAATTTGTAGTCATCTGTAACCTTTGTTAGTCGAAGGTTCATGACATTAATCTTTACCACCAAGAAGTAGATACTAAATCAAAGTAGTCCCAGCACAGAGCCCTAAGGTACCCCGCTGGTGACAGGTCTCTTAGTGAAGGTGGTCTCACCATTCCTGAATTCTTGGGTCTTGTCTGTGAGCCAACTGGCAATCCAGTGAGTTATGCAGTGGTTTATGCCAAGTGAGATATTGTATGAAATGTCTTAGCCAGGTCTAGGTAGGGATGGGAGGGTGGCCTAATGGTTAAGGTGTTTGCCTTATAAACACAAGGTGCAGGGTTTGAGTTTCACAAGGGATAATTGGCTAGGCTTAAAATGGCTTTCAAAGGCAGTTAGCTTAGTACTAACCTATGAACCTATGAACCTATGAACCTATGAACCTATGGTATGCACTGTTTTCCCCTAACCCATTGCCTTGGTGACCTTCTCAAAGTCCACCAGGTTTAGTAAGCATGAACTTTCCTTGACAAAGCCAAACTGGGTAGAGTCCAGTGTTTAAAGGTTGCCTATGTCTTTGTTGATCATTGCCATGATAATTTGTTCCATGGCTTTGCATATTTTAGATGAGTCAGACTAATGGGTCTGATTTTCAAGGGATGGGTAATGGGGAGTAACCATTGCAGTCCTCCAGTTTCATGGTTCAAAGCCTGTTTGGAGGCTATAGCTGAAAAGTGACTCAAGTGGTCCTGATAGGTTATGTTTCAAGCTATTTAGGAGGCATCCTGGGATATTGTTGGGGGCCACTGAGGCTGTGTTTTGGCCTTCACAAGCACCACCAGGATGCTAATAGTTGGGGTGTTATACTAGTAGGCATTTAACAGGGGAAAGCAGAGGAGGAATGGGGAGGTAAAGTCTGAGCTGAATTTGTCAGCCAGCAGATTTGCTATGTTGCTCTGATCAGATAATGTGGCACCATTGACCTCCGGTTTGGCACACTGCTGCGTGATGCCATTGAGGTTACAGACATAGGAAGTCTTGTGATTATCTTTAACCTGTAAATCATCTTGACCATGTAATTGGCCTTGCTGGGTTTAATTAGTCCACTTTCTTTACTGTTTAGTTTAGTTAGAGAGCTCTTATCATTATGGGAGATGGTCTTCTTGAGTTTAGCCATGATTGTTTTTTTCCTTTTGTTATATACCCTATTAAAGACTTTACCAGTATGATTTGTTTTTAGAGTTTGTTTTGGGTTTACTTCTAGTAGGTACAGTAGCCTCTGTGTAGCCATTTAAATGGTTGTACAGAGTCTCTGTGAACAATTCCTCACAGGTTGCTGTGAACTCAGGATTAGGAGGGACAATTAATTTTGGCAAACTATCACTTAATATGATATTGTTTGCTTTAAAATGGTTCTAACTGTTATAGGGTTTGCTGGGATTACCGAGTTGCACATTGATGCAAAATCTGTTGTTCTATTAATGTTTTAAGCAATTTAAAGTAATATTTAAACGTTGTCCCCATTTTTTGGTCTGTGTGTCCAATAAGGGTCTGATTGCAGCAATGACAGATTGTTTGCCCACACTATACCTCCCAGTAACTAAAATTCCATGATGTTATGTGGGCAGTGAAACACTACATATTATCTATAAGCTCCCAGTATCTCTCACTATGCTGTAAATATGTTACCTCCAATGCTGTACTACCCTGGAGAAAAGGACAAAAGCATATGCTACTTTCTTCATGGTGGAGTAACATTAAAGGCAGAATATTTAGAAATCAAGGGTGTGGGGCAGAACACATAAATGTGGGTACAAGACCCCTCTGAAAAAATACTCATAATTGTATGTAGTCTTTTAGTATCTTGTGACGATAAAATGGTCTGCAGGACTTCAATCAGTCCACAAGATACTTAATACACGCCAACTAAATTCAATTAACCATCCACAGGAAATTCAAATATATATATTCCTTTTTGTAATTAAAAAGAATATTTTACTATTAACAAGAATATTATACAGCAGCACAGGAATTTAGAATTAGTTAATGTGTTGCACATTAAAGCTGTTTTATTTTTCTCTTTGCCCCAACTGTCTGTCAATCATGAGTCTCCTGCTATTCAAATGGCCTATGCATTTCTCAACACTGGGGTTTAGGTCAGCTATGAGGGGCCTTCTTTTAGATAGCCATCAGGAATTATTCAATATATATATATATATATATATATATATATATATTTATATATATATATATATATATATATATATATATATATATATATATATTATATATATTTTTTTTTTTTTTGTTGCTTTAAGCCCTACTGCCTGGATGCATCCAGAAAAACACTGGTGAGGGAATGTGTAACAGACTGACCCCTCGCTTGCTCAAGAGGTATTCCCTGTAAGCAGCCTTGCCCTTCCCTGAAGCACTCATTGGTGGTTTCCCTGATATTCATTATATAAATTACACCACCTCTTGTGCCCCTAAGAATGTGCAACACTTCCTGTCTCTGACAAAAGTTGAGTGGACCAATTCATACCTCTCAACTTCTTAAAGCAAGAAATCTTGTCAAAGTCATAAATAAAAGTGGGACAAAGGCCAAAAAATAGGGACAATTTTTGGGTCTATATTAGCTGAAAGAAAGTCTGTTTATGCAAATACACAAACGTTGACACGTATTGCGTGAAACAGACTTATAGCGAACTTCCAAAACTGGGATTTCGGAAATGTCGAATTACCATGGTTGGCCCGTCTGTGGAATAGCTGTATAAGGTAAGTGTTGGATAGTTACGGACTTTAGGGTTAGGGTGTGGGTTAAGGTAAGTGCATAGACAGGTTATATATGTTGGATTTATTGTAGGGTTAAAAGTAGGGTTTTGTAAAATGTATGTATGTGGATTATTTATTTTGTTTGTGTATATTTTCACAGGGGAAGTGTGCAGTAGTTACAGACCTTAGGGTTAGGGAGGGGTTAAGGATAGTGCATAGATAGTTGTCTATGTGGTGTTTAGTGTAGGGTTAGAAGTAGGGTTTTGTTAAATGTATATATGTGGATTATTTATTTTGTTTGTGTATATTTTCATTGGGGAAGTGTGCAGTAGTTACAGACCTTAGGGTTACGGAGTGGTTAAGGATAGTGCATAGATAGTTGCGCAAGTGGGGTTTAGTGTAAGGTTAGAAGTAGTGTGTTTGTGCTTTACTTTAGGGTTAGAAGTAGGGTTTGTTTAGTGTATGTATGTGTTTTATTTATTTTGTTTGGGTAGGTCGTATGTAGCGGGTGGTGGGGTTGGCCGAGTATGACAGTTCGACATTTAAAATTTTGCAGTTTAGTGCATTCGGGGTATTAGCGGTTTGCGCAATAGGTGTTGGGGTTTTAGTATACGCTTAATAGTATTTTCACTCTCGTAATATAGACCCACAATTTTTAAATATTGCTCTTACAGACTTAGAAAGTTGATAGAATAACAGGTTTTGCATTAGCATGGATTTTCTGAAGGGTACCTTTTCTGACCTAAAAATGCTCATGAAAAGCTCTGTACCCCTCTAAAATAAAAAATAGCACATTGAAACTGAAATGTCTGTCATTATTTTCTAACTTCAATCTTTAATGATTTGCCAAAACACAATTTCATGAAAAAGAGACTGAAAATATGAGGTAAAAATTTGGACATTCTGTGAAAATTTGTACAGTTGAGAGGTATGTACCATGCCCTTTCGTTCCTCACCCTTCCTAAATGATTCTCCATTGCTAGAACTACTAGTCAAACACCAATTGCCTGGGTTGCAGTCAGTGTTCCATCTCTCTCTACATCACAGAGCCAAACTGTTACTGGTGTTACTTGTGTTATTCTGTTTATATAAAAGGGTTTGACTGGAATCTGCAGAGCTGACAATTGTGACCGTCTCTAGAAATCTATACATGGTCTCCCTATATGATTATTATTTATTTGTCCACCTTTAGACTATCTTTAAATGACAACAGATACCTAAGGTATCAATGTTAGTGGTATTATTAACATAAATGCTTGCTAGGGACGTCAACCTTTTTGCACGGATCATGAAGATGCACTGTAATTCTCATCACAGAAGTTCTTTTTAATACCATTCAACTTTCTTTGAAAATAGATCAGTCTATGATAGAAGTAAATTGTGTCGGTCAATCAAGAAGACAGATAATGCACTGTCAAGAATGCAGGAAAGTCTGGTCCTTTTAAATAATCACTATCGTTAAATTCATCTCTACCTAAATCTGAGACTAAATAAATGTCTCACTCAGACCCTAAAATGTGTACCTTAATAACTGATCTAGCTAACAATTAATATCAAGGAAATCCAGTTTACTGTACTATCTGACAGAAATTCCTAGCATATCATCTGTTGTGCTGTATCAAACAATCTTGAGAACTGATGGTAGACAGGAGGAAAAGTCAATATTTTCTTTGCCCTTCTAACCAGACAACTGCATGGATGAAGCCTGAGCTTAAGTAAGCCATGAGTTTTATGCAGTACAAAATGCTAATGACCGTGCCCTCATTCCAGGACCAAAGAATTCAGGGATGAATCAGATGGTATTATCGATGTATGTCAAGCATGCACAGTCATTTCAGGAACTGTGCAGATGTTTTACCTTTTATTTTAGCAAAGGTGGAGCAATGGTATGCTTCTTAACTTTGTGATGTGTAGAATCTTTTGTTTTTTTAAGATATGCACTAATGCTTTTCTGTTAAAACTACCAGTTTTATAGCATACAATAGCTGCTTCATCATTGTTCTGATTTTTTTGGATACTTGTTTGCTATGCTAACAAAATAATTTGAAAAAATGACCCTGCCTCATTTTATATTAAAATTTTGTGGTTTATCATTGTCAGTAATATCACTGTATTACTATACATTATTTCATTCACATATTTAATTTTGTTAACAAGGTTAGTTCTACTAAAGATACATTTACAAGGTATACAACTAAAGAAAAGTTTACATGTTAACACGGTTAGTTCTATTAAAGATACATTTACAAGGTATACAACTAAAGAAAAGTTTACATGTGGAAAAAAAGATCAGAGTATGAAACTTGAGTAGTTTAGAATAAGCCTCTCAGTCTTAACAGAATGTCCTTGGAAGGAAACTAGAATAATTAAATAAATATTATCCACAGGTCATGCCTGAACCCCAGGATCTGCAACTAACAAAAATCAGCTGCACTACTTTGCAGCCCAGAGTCTCAGAACTATTTACAGTTATGTATGTTATTCTGAGCACATACCAGATAAAGCTGAATTACTGCAGTGCAAGCCTTCTACATGCAACAAAAAAGAAAAAAAAAAAACCTTAAACTTTACTTTAAAAAAAGTAATGAGCTGATTAAGAATACAACAAAGCATTTTATAGATGAAGACCTTAACACAACAACTGTACACTGATTTATGTGGAGTCTGTATTCAGCTGTGAAGGGCTTTGGATATTTATGAATATAATAGAATTATGAGCATTAGTGGTTGTCCCAAACCATTCCAACTTATCACCAGCTTACAGAGACTTAATACTTTATGTAGGAATATGCTCATGAAAAGCTCTATACCCCTCTAAAATAAAAAATAGCACATTGAATGGGGATGTGTCATGCCACTCTCACAGTATGAGCAGACATAGTTCATCATACTTTTGTTAGGAGGACAGTGGAAGAGGTATGATTATTTGCAGCAGCACTGTTTTCAGGAAAGAAAACATACAATTTGTGTTTTACAGTCGTGAGTCTGGAAGCACCAGGAGCAGTGGTGGCTGGTGACTTCAAATTAAAGGGGGGCTGCAGGAGACAGCATAATGGGTGTGGCCAATGTGAAGGGGTGTGTCCAATTAGAAAGGGGTGTGGCTATGCTCAAAACCACAACAACTGGAACTTTAATTAAATATGCTGCCTTGCATTTCAAACCATCAATACGAGAGTCCAATCAAGACAAAATGAAGTGTAGAAGAAAAAAATATTTCAATACATTGGCTACATGACAGCTTACTTAATCTCTAGATGGAAACACAAAGGTTGTGAGGCATGAAAAAATAAATTACTTTTTAAATAAATTACTGGAATGCCAGTCAAAATCAAGTATAAAAATACAAGCAGCACTCAACTCAAACCACTTCTCCTTGCACTGCAGTTCTAATTATAATTCATATTCAGCTTTATAAAATTGCCAAGTAACATGCTGAAAGTAGCAATCTATGTGATACCCCCACTTGTAAAAATGTTTCTTATCCAAGAAAGACCTGCTCCCTGACAACCACTATCTACTTGTTTCATGGGGAAGACATGATCAAAGTAGAAAATGAACAGCAAACAAGAAACATGTTCAAGATAAATTGCTTAAAGGATTACTGCAAAAGTTATGGGCCACACATGCTAGATTGGCATTCTGTTTAGTTTAGGGGTAAAGCCTGCAAAGATGACTGCAAGTCTCCAACAAATGTAATGAGCTTCTTAAAATACTATAATCCTGTTTTTATTACAAATACTGTCATATGCATTTCAATACCTAAGGTTTATACGTTATCTAGTTATGTAAATATTCTCTGCATGGCAACAACAAAAAGGCTTTCATTGTTGGTAATTCTTTAACAGTATGCTTATTAAAGCTTACTTGCATCTTACAATCTCCAACAAGCTTACCTGATGGTCATTAAAGCATTGCTACTTAAACACAGAGCAACAGGGCACTGTGATAGCATGCATTTTCTGAATAATAAGAAGCATAAATCAGCAGTATAAAAATATGACAGAAAACCAGAACATTCTGCAGAATCAAGGACAGATGAAAAGCCACTGTCATACTTGTGTCTACCTTGGATGGAAGAATACTCTACACACTTACTGCATAACTGCTCCTTGCCTTGCTTGGACACATCCAGAGTCACTACATGGGGGAGTGTGGTGCAGCAAGTATGTCACAATTTGAAATATCTCTGGCTGACGGTGATGGCTCTCACACTCATACCTCTCAACCTCAGAGCAAGAAATCTGGACAAAGTCATACATAGAAGTGGGACACGGGCCCAATAAGGACAATTTTGTCCTTATTTTTAGGCCTGTGTCCCACTTCTATGTATGGCTTTGTCCAGATTTCTTGCTCTAATAGATAATAGAATAGTAGTAGGTCTTGCATTAGTATGAATTTTCTGAAGGGTATGAAATCTGAAACTCAAATGTCTGCCATTATTTTCTAACTTCAGTCTTTAATGATTTGCCACTAATTTGCCAGAAACCACAACTTTATGAAAAATGGACCAAAAATGTGATGCAAAAATATAAAATTGCCACACAATAAGGCTGGGAACCAGTAAAAGAAGAGACACCTTTTTAATATTAGTACTGTTAACTTGAGCAACTGACATGCATTTCTAAAATGAAAGTAATCTATAACTCTGATCATTACAATTATTTATAATTGTAAACCCTCCACGTTTTCTTCCAAACTTTCCAGTTTGCAGTGGGATTATTAGGGGGAAAGCAACATTTTGAGCCAAGATTGGGGACAGTTGAGAGGTTTGGATATTCCTAATTCTATAAAGTGATTTATTTGCACGTACCTCTTAACCTCTTAATGCAGGAAATTTGGGCAAGGCCAATATATTGGGCGAACATACAAACTGTACTAAAATTGCACTTGTATAAACTTAAGACAGTTGATAGAATAACAGGTCTTGCTATAGCATGCATTTTTCTGAAGGTTTTGACGTCTGAAACTCAATGTATGTCATTATTTAGTGACTTCATTCCTAAATGATTTGGCAAAAAAACACATATTTTATGAGGAACAAACCAAAAATAAGAAGCAAAAATCTATTCATTCTGCAAAAATCCTGACAGTTGAGAGGTATAGTTCAGCCAGGGCTGTCTTTGAGTTTGCTGCCCTTCCCCCTTCACAAAATCATGGTCGAATGGAGCCTCCCCCCTTCAGCCATTCCAATGTCCCATTCCTTGGTTATTTCGCCCCATTTACCATAAAACACTGTAATGTGCATACTGCTTTACTTCTGCGATGATTTGGATTTGAAAGTTTTATTTTGCATTTTACAGCACAACACTAATAGATATCTGCTAAACAAAGCAATGCAGTCTCACAATGAAAATAGACTTAGCATTAAAACTTCTCTGCCCTTGAAACTCACATTCATTGAAACAGCATTGAGACCCACATTCAAAGAAAATGTATTTTGCCAGTGGCAGATAAAGATTAACTTTGGGCTGTTTTCAAATCATAGGCCCCTTGCACACAAAACATACACGTGCTCTTAGATACACCTTCCTGATTGTATTAAATTATATTCATTTTACAATAGAATACAGTTGTTAGAGGGCATTTAAATGTATACTGTTTTGAACATATTTTCCAGTAAACAATCAAACAAAATGCATGCACCAGTAATGACAAAACTGCCCAATTTAGAACATTTCTATCATAAAGGTCTACTCAAACATCTAAAGTCCACCAGTACCAGTAAATATGCACTCTCTGAAGAAGTAAAAGTCATCTAAATAATTCCACATTAAAGAAATCTGTAACTAATGAAGAGGTTGCTGCTAGCAAACAACTTTATATTTCATTGTTTCATCTACAAATAAAGTGCCTGTTGCCCTTGAGGAATAAATTGCCTGTGTTGCATTAAAAAATGATAAGCTAGTAATATTGCAATAGGGAATGGATGGCAAACTGATAACAGGTTCATAGTTACTAGGTATCTACACCAAAATGGACTGCAGCATACACCCCCTTTACAACACAATACAGTACCAGCAATGCATCTACTTACTGTGGGAGTAGAGCCCACAGCCTTCTGCATCAAAAGCTAGTACATTACCTATTGTGCTATTAACAATGCAAGCAAACTCAGCATAAGCAGCACTAAATGTTTGTTCCCTTGCAGCTCTCAGCTTCTTGTAAAATCTACTCGACACTCAGCTGTATCTCTGAACTTTGCAGCCAAAGAAATCTGGAAAAAGCCAAAATTTATTGGGTGGGGGGGACAAAAGCCAAAACACCAGGGGCACATTTTAAACATTGCTTTTATAATGTTGGAAAGTTGCTAGAATAAAATGCTGTGTCACCACCATACATTTCATTGCCAAGTATTAAACCCAGGACCCTGTGCAAAATAGTCAAAACAACATACTACTATGCCAAATCATCTGTTTTATGAAAGAGAGGAAGACTGAAACTTAAATGGCTACCATTTAGTGAATTCAGTTCTCACCATAGCTGTCAACCTTTTACCACAAAACACCTGAACAAAGCCAATAATGGGAGAAAGCCCCCAAACATATTCAGTGAATTCAGTTCTCACCATAGCTTTCAACCTCTTAGCAAAAGACATGTGGACAAAGAGAGTAATGGGGGAATACAGCCCCCAAACATATTCAGTGAATTCAGTTCTTACCATAGCTCTCAACTTTAGCACAAAAATCCAGGACAAAGCCAATAATGGGGGAATACAGTCCCAAAAATTGGGACAAATTTCAAATATCCATGTTATAAACTTAGAAAATTGCTAGAATAAAAGGTTTTGTGTTACCATGTACTTTCTGAAGAATATGAAGTCTAAAATTCAAATGCCTGTTATTTTTATAACATTTGTTAACCAGGAAAGTCTGACTTGGAACAAAAGCCAACTTTCAGCAGAGGCCCAGGGACAAGCACTCCATCCATATATCTTTGTAAGATGGGAGAACATGCAGACTCCACACAGAAAGCACCCCAGCCAAGAGTCAAACCAGAGAACCTGTAATTGTCAGGCAACAATACTACCGATGCACCACTGCATTATTAACTGTGTAAGGAAACACAAATACAGAAACCACAGATTTTATGAGGAGGGTGGCCTAATGGTTAAGGTGTTTACCTTACAAACACAAGGTGCAGCGTTTGAGTCTCACAAGGGATAATTGGCTAGGCTTAAAATGGCTCACAAGGGCAGTTAGCTTAGTACCAATCTATGAACAGAACAGAACAAATATGAGGCAAAAATCTGCAACTTTTTTTACAAATGGTAGTGGGTATGAAATTCAGGCCCTTGCCACCTGCACCCAAGATACAGGGTTCAAGCCTGAGGTATTCTCTACCCACTACCATGTGTTCTCTGGTATGTAGCAACTACCCACACACAAACTGTCAACAGGTTTCAAGAAAGAGGGAACACACATCTTCTTTCTAAAGTGACAGCACCAAATAAGAATGTAGTCATACTAGACACTGTTATAATATGTGACTCCATGGATGGACAGACAAACACTGCTCTTGCTAGGTTAAACAAGATGAGCCATGGTTTCCTGTTTTCCTAGAACAAAGATCAATGATATTATGAAAGTTGTTTGGCAGTTTCATTGAACTAGGAATGATCTTTGCTCTCGGTAATCTATGTCAACTCACCTGAGCCCTCATTCAAGTTGGAAAGTTATTGGCTGTAGATTCTACCACTTACACTATGAATCATCAAAATAAATTGCAAGTTATGAGCACATAAATCATCTAACATATACACATGGATTCCTATTGAAATTTTGAGACTTATAATGGTTAGTCACAGAATTAACAAAAACATGAAAATACAGGAGAACAGTTCATGTTAAAAACTGACATTCTCTTTTAAAGTTTTTTTTTTGCAAGCCCACCTGTACCCCTAAGTATGGGAAGCTGCACCCCACATCCCTGCTACCTATATATCTGTGCCTTATCTATGAGATAAGAAAATACTTTAAGGCACAACATGCTCTGAATCAGTACATGCATGTCTGCATTTTCATTCAGTCACTCTTGGTGTTCCACAACCTGTACTAAAGAGTATTGCACTTTATAAACTTACCAGCACACACACATACACACACACACACACACACACACACACACACACACACACACACACACACACACACACACACTGCTTGTAATACTTACTTGGGCCTTCCAAGCTTCGTCCCTGATCTTGTAGTGAAGTCCTCCATTGCTGTATAGCTCCAAAGTACATCCCCAATAAGTCCTTCCTTCCTGCAAGAGCAGGCCAGCCTTCGGACGTTGCAGTCCGATCCCTTTCCAGTCTATGCAGTTGTAACTAACTGCATAGACTTCTGGGATGCTCTTGACTGCTGTGTTTGTAATCTGGACTGCTGCTGAATCAGTCTGGAGCTCGGCGCATGCTACGGACTAGTTCAACAGCAGTCTGGATGTCAGAAAATGCTGCGAGTGCGCATGCTCGAAGGTCTGCGATTTTTGTCCATTTTTGTTTTATTTTATTCTTCGTATTTTTTTAAATTTTCTTTCTTTCTTCTTTCTTTTACAGCTGGAGGGGCTGCAGTCCTTCAGTCCAATAGCATGGGCCGCCCCTGACCAGAAAAAGCTAAACAAAACATAAGCAAACAAAAGTGGATTGTCTTAAGCATGTTGAAGAACAGCAATATTCATGTATGTTTCTTGAAAGATGGCAGTGTTTTAAAATTCTTTCATTCAACAGCCGATAAAGTGATTGTGCAGCAAGACATTAAATTGTCCAGGTCTCCTTCAATAAACACACATCACACCAAATGACATTCAATGACCTTTATTAAAATTCCATAAACATAACTTCATTGACCAGCTAACAGTTTTATTTATTAATCACGGCATAAATATCCATAAAACAGTTAACTTAGAGCAGCATGACACTGCTCACCCTGAACAAATAAGCAGCATCCTTACCTCCACTCACTTACTTTTGCTTATCAAGCAGAGTCCATCCACTCACTTGAATTTCCCAACATCCATATAACAGTTAAGTTAGAGCAGCATGACCCCTCACCCTGACCAAGTAAGCAGCATTCTTACCTCCACTCGCTTATTTTACTTATCAAGCAGTGTCCAGCCGCTCACTTGCATTTCGCATCTCATTGAAATGAACCTCCAACACCAGAAAGGGAACAGAAGAAGGACAATCCTGGCCTGCTTCACTGCCTACCAGCTTGACCAGGCTGTTCCCCCTTCTTCATCCAAATAATTCTAACAAACCTTCCAAAACAAACCTAACCATACCTAAAGGTCAAACCAAAATCATTTGGTGTACGCCATACCCTCTGAACCAACTGAATTCCTGTCATCAACCCCCCAGTGGCCTGGCAAAATTCGCCAAAGCAATCAGTTGTATAAATAGCTGACTTAATTGATTAGCCCTCCCCAAAGCCAAAATAACCACAGTAGACCACATAATACTCTTACCTTGAAATAACCTCTTTTAATCACCAGTCCTCTGTTAACCTTCCAACTGTAACTCCAGAATTAATCCCACCTCACAACCTTGCAAATGTTTCATAAAGACTGCAAGGGGCTGCACTGCCACCTGCAACCATGCAAGTCAAATTGTATGCCACCGGCCTAACTGTAACTCCCTTTAGCCTCCCCAACTAATGTAAGAATGGCCAAAAGAAAATATATTTATTTATTTTTTTAAATGAATCCTCCCTCACTAAATCTAATGGCCCACCAATGCACCCAAAATGAGTGAAAATCCTCTCTCACAAAAGCCAACACACCGAACCCTGTACACATCATGTATACACATTGATTACACTTCCAGTTATTATAGCTTGGCCAGCAATGCAATCTAATCATTCCCCCAAACTATAAGTCCAGCAAATCAGGTGTACCACCTGCATCTATGCCCCAAGTCACATGTTCTCTACTTCCCATATATGTCCTGGGCTCTTCCAATGCAATTCCCCTGAAACAACTCAATCATGAACCATCCTGCCATGGCCACAACTTGACTGCTCATTAGTCTTACACTGCCCCCCCCCCACACACACACTAGGCATATCTTAGATGTTGTTCTTCCTGTAACTCCACTCTGCCCAGATTACATATCCAAGCTATACAACCCCTTACCTACCTCTCAGGTTCTTGGCCCAAGAAATCTGGAGAAAACCGTAAACAAAAGTGGGACAATGCCCAAAATAGGAATAATTTCAACTATTGCTGTCGCAAACTCAGAAAGATAAAACAGGCTTGCAGTAGCATGAATTTACTGAAGGGAATTCTGTAACTCCAAATTTTAATGATTTGGCACTAATTGCCAGAAAACCAGAATTTTATGAAAAATGGCCCAAAATCTAAGTCCAAAATTTAGACAAGCTGGAAAAAATGTACAGTAAAAGGATGCTCCTTTACCCGAGTCCCCCATGAACTAGTTCTTGAAAACTCACCTATGATGCACAGCAATGAAGTACTCTGGTCACATTCCATACCTGAAAGGTAACACTACTACAATACTATGCTCCTGATTAATGTGCTGACTGCTTTGAAACCCCTAAGCACCTGCATAACCTTACACACCACAAAAATTCACTACTTCCTAATGAAAATCAGCACTCAGAACTAACCTTAACCCCCACCCCCATGTTACCTATACAGCTAGTAAGGAATTAAAACACAGCCTGCATCTGGAAAGCTCCAAAAGCATGCCTTGCTTAAGCCTTCTGTTTCCCCCATAGACGACAAAGCACCCCATTCCCACAATATCCTGAAAACACCTGCATAACTACAATGCTTCCAGAAACCCTACCTACAAAATTCACTCAAAGCATAAATGAAATGGTCCTCGTGGTACTCTCTCTAAAACCCTAAAATGATATGTAACATTACCAACACCTACTTGAGAGACAGATTTGTCACCCCAAAAATACCACACCTTAGAAACAAACTCCAGCATCCTTTCACACAGGACACATCATGGACCCTCTACAAACACAGTAAACTGGATGGGTAACTGCAAATGCACCCCAAGGGTTCCATCTAATTCTGACATGCCTGAGTACTTATTAAAATAGATTACCTGTAACCTCATTATGCACCACTCTAGTGGCTGAAAAATCCATAGCAGCTGCAGCCATCACTTTTCAAGTGCATTTCTACTGGGCCTCCAACTGATGCCCAATCTGTACTGCCCAACTGCAAAAGAAAAGACAACTGTAAGTCCTATGTGCTAACAATAAAAATGTCTTAACTGTAGGCACTGCCAGGGGTCCACCTTGTTCAGTTGCATAGCCTCTACCCTGCCCCACATCCCCTATTCTCAAAAACCCAGAACCGTCTTATTCCCCAGCAAAAGCTTTTGCCACAAGTGATGGAACATAATGGAGCAAACAGCTTTATGACCCAGACAGCAGTAACTGCAGACATGGGAATACCTTGATTACCTCATGACTTCCATCCAAAAATCCCAAACTGCACCGTATGTGTCAACTTAACTTTATGCACAAAACAGTCTTAGGAGCTTTTCTGTAAGTAAGTACTACACAGACAACCCTGCACAATCACTTACCCAAGTTAACATACTAAACAAATCTACCTATTCCTCTGGTAGGAAGTGAAACTCTGGCATCTCATGTGCTGCTTTACTCTACAAAGGTTCTAACAGCAACATGTACCCAGCTATAAAGTCACGGTGCTTAAAAGAGGTAACACATCTCTTGAAGGAGTGCCCCATCCCTCCCAAAGTTTACCAATTCAGCCCCATTTTATGAGAAACAAACCAAAAAACAGGCCAAAATCTGGACATACTGCAAAACTCTGTGCCATTCAGCAGTATGTCTCAACCTTATATTTAATAAATATTGTTCTTACAAAGCTATACTGCTCTTCAAATGTCTTTCCTCATAGAAATTAGCCAATAACCCCCATTGGTGAGAAACTGACCAAACTATGAGGCAAATACCCAGACAATCTGTGCATACCTTTCCCTCCTGTGAAAATATGTTCATGAGAGGTATGTGCCTATTGGAAAATGGTTCCCATAATACATTTGAAATAAGCTGTCAATTAAACCAGGTATTATGTACTAATTTTTTTTTTGACAGACACAAACTACTCTTGGTTTCTATCTGTTACTCCTGCTAATGTTAAAATCAAATTAAGAATTACACAGTGATTCCAATCAGCAAATGAGCTCCTACAAGCCACAATCCGCCCCTTACAGCTACCAACCCACTGTATCGTTGGAAGTGTAACAGAGCCAATGCAAGGAAGAAAGTGTGCCAAAACCTCCTCCCCCATTCTGAATCCTATCTGGTCCACAGCAATAGAGTTGTGAGAGTGTGGCATAATCCAGAAACATTTTCTTGATTTAGTATCAACCAACTAGAGCAATTTCTTTAAAATTAATCAAGGCATCAAAGATTTATGTTGTTGTCTGCACTAATATTTTGACATTTCAAAGGGATACCAACAGTAGCGCACCTTTATCTTTCCTTACTGTTTAATAAGCACTCTATCAAGACTGCAGCATATAGACACTGTGTAGTTCACATTAAAAGGATGAAGTGTTATAGCAGGTAATTATGTTTAAGATAACGTTGCACAATGCAGCTTTTATGCTTTCCCTTTGTCTCTTACATCAACTGTGAAAGTAGATAGAATAATGGATTTACATGAGCTTAAACTTCCAGAATGAGATGGCGTCCAAAACTCAAACCTCTGCTACAATCCTAAATGTGCTTTATGACTCACCCTTAAATTTCCTAAACCACCATTCAATAAAATGGACAGAAAATATCAGGCCTCAATCTGATTCTGTGAAAATCATTCCAGCTATGTGATATGCCATCCCATGTGCGATGGTTATCATCACACCACACATACGCAGGGGAAGGCACCTGTGAATAATACAACTCATGGCCCACAAAAAAATCTCATGGCTTCGCTGCTCCCACCAGCACAAAACAGCAAGGGATCCTACTATCTTCACAACTGACCACTCCATTGAGAAAGTCGAAGCAGTAAACAACCTCTCTGCACTCTCATTACCCGTGACATCCAAATCCTTAAACTCATGGAAAACAGACTACAACATGAGGCAAAAGTCCAGACAACCCCCAAAAATGTGGACTCCCAAGGGGAGAGGAATAATGATATCAACCAACCATAACCACTCCCCCATGGCCATTTCCCCATACTCTGCATGCGAGACAACTGGCTGATACTCCCGGGTGCCACCAGGTCCATGCACCCACTCTATTCCTCAGTGCTGGCTTTAACTTTGCAACTCATCGGTTCACCACCAATGATTAAATGATTTAAATTCCAAACACTCCACAGTACACTGCCTTCTTGCAGGTGCAGTAATCCCTTACTCAGTGCTGATAATAAACCCAAATTAAACAAGCAACTGCTGGCTGCAAAGGAAACCTGGATACTCAACAAGACAACTTTTCCAGCACTCAGATAATCGACATAACGGTATCAGCAACAACATCCATCATACTCAGAAAACTATAACCATGAACATCAACTAGATACAGCAGCACAAATACCACCATAACAGGTGAAACCATTCTAACCCCACAAAGCAAGTATTCTTACCCCTGAAAGTCTGCCTCCCAAGATCAGCATCATCCTTAGTGGGGAAGATTACTTTATAAAATTAGAATGATTACTTAACAAGATTATCTTTGACAAATTCATACAGGATTTCTGTACCTAAATCATTAACATCACCTTCTTGGATTGGCAAATTACAGAAGAAATAATGCCCTGTTTAGGTTTAACATGCAGACTCACAAAACCACAATTATTAGGCAGGAAACTCTAACGACATTTTAACATTTTCAAAATGACCTCAAACAAAAACAGCGGCAAACTGCGCCAACATACTTTTTAACTCTGAAAACTGCCATTATTTCCTTACCTTAGCCTTCAATGAGTTACCAGAAAACCACAATTTAATGAGAAATGGAGCCCCTAGCAGTAACTGCTACCAACGTGGTACTCTGCACATATGCGCTAGTCCCCTAGCCCTGACCACCTCTCTGTCCCTTTTATTTTTGCTGTTATGTCCTGAGTTTGAGCCATCATGATTTGTCCTTCCTGTAGATTAATATAAAGCCGCACTTTATGAATAATAAACTGACGTGTCAGTCTACATTCTGACATTCTGTGAAGATCTGGACCGTTAAGCAGTATAACTGTACTAAGCAGTATGCTAAACATCCTTGCACCATCCCCCTCCACAGTTAGCTGTGCTATGGGCATGTGTGAGTAATGGTCTTCACTCCTGGGCACTGCAAAGCTTGCAAAAAAGCTGCTGTGAGAACCTAACAAATTTTTGGGAGTGGAACTGAAAGATTACAACAAAGAAAGCATCCCTCTTTGCAGATAAAGTGAGCCTCCCAAACTATAACAATCCAGAATCAGACTTCCATATATTATCAATACGTCTGAGTGATGATCCACTTAAGCTATAAACTTGCCCACCTATCCCTACCCCATTACCACCAATGCAACTGACCTTGTTTACCTATACTCATACAAAATTTGTGGACATTTGCTCACCAGGAAAGATCCTACCTAGGCATACTGTAGGGCGACCCAGCCACGAGACAACGGAACATTAGCAAACAACCCATGGTTATTAACAATACAAATAATAGCAGCCAAAACCCAGTCACCAAATCCCTAAATTGCAACAACATGACTGCACAACCAGCCCTCCCAATACCCAGGGCTTTTAACCAACCCATTATACCCCCTACAATGAGCCTGCCAAAACACACTTAATGGGGATGGGAAGAAAAAAAAATCACTCGCTCACCCTTTACCACCATACATCACCACCCCAACGCCTAACTGATAGGTCATCTCAGACGTAACACTTACTATAGCAAGTTCACAATATGATATCTTACCCAGTTACACTATCACAAGGCTTATTAAGCCCTTCCCTACACTTACCTCACTTCCTCCCAATCATCCTACTTTCCTATTTAACCCTTTCCTCCGCCCCAATTAGCTTCTTCCCTTACAGTCTTGAAATACATTACTATTTCAATCTAAATCCCCATCTGAAGATATACATGGACAAATTGGTCTGTTACCAAACCTCACTTATTTTGTATATTACATTTCTAAAGTACGGGTCTAGTGGAAATATGTACAAGACTTTCAAGAATGCCTGAATGGTTCTTGCCTTTTGACCAATTCTAAGGAATCATGAATGCATAATGTGGTACTGTAGATCATTTATAGAGGGGAATGGAATCAAGGTTATGCTTACTGTGACATACTTTCCAAACAGACAACAGCTAACAGCAAATCCAATAGTTTGTTTAACAGATACTGAAACTTTAAACAGAAGGACTTTTAAACTTTGTCTACTCACTTAATTCCTTCTGTATTTAGCAGTTGCAATCTTCATGAGGTTTGTAGCTGCTAATTTCAGAAGATGGAGTGACAGCCACACAGGTACACAATATCAGCATATAATGACACAGACTCACAGTGTGTTAGCATATCTATTAGCACTGTATTGCATTTTCCTGACGTTATTAAGTTTTATGATCAACACTTGATGTTGCCAGAAAAATAAAAAGTACACAGACTTTTATAAAATACTGGAAGATGGATATATATGGAGAAATTGAATGAGGATTTTAAAGAGGGCACTTATAATTATAAACAAAATATTATTTTTGTACACAAGAAGATAGCGGTACAGCAAAAACATATGCTTTTTAGTCAGACGTACAGGGCTGGCACATTAGTGAATTGATTGTACTTAAGATTAAGCATGCAAAATTCAAGAAAAGTATCTCTTTTGTAAAAATCCAATATATTCAACATTCACAGTAGAATGCTATCAATGACTGAGGAGGCAAGTAAGAGTAAAGGAAAATCACATTATCAGCTCATTTAAGAATGAACAACATTCTCCTAAAAGAGAAATAACACATAATTATAGAAATGCTGCGGACCACAGTAAAATGAGTCCTTATGACCTTTCATTTAAACTTGTTAAGATTTATTTCTATTCTACCCTTGTATTTCAATAATGGTGAGCTAAGAGAGTAACATTTGCCAGGGTTAATTAGGCTACCAAACTGTTCCTTTCCCAAGGCTGTTCAGTCACTTTAGCTGCTTACTGTAGCAATAGCAGGAACTAAGAAGCCTCCTCTTCAACTAAATACCCACTTGAGAAATGAAAGGATAAAATCCTGAAGAGCATTAAAGCCTAACATTTTAACTGAAATAGAACCGTCTTTCATATAAGAACCTTCATTGTCTTATTCCTTCTAAAAATGGAAGGTTAAGCTGTAGACCCCATGGACAGCTAAATGTGTTCTACAGCTTATTTGCATTTTCTAAGTAAGGAACTTAAACTGTCAAGAAGAGAAAACCCGTGAAAGCAACCTTTCTTATTTTGTAATGATACTCAAAATGCCTCCCCTGATAAAACAACAGTACCAGGATGTAACCTGCTCTAAAATTAGCAAGCTGTTTGTATGCCACAGTACATGCCTAGTTACAGAATTACTTCTAATTAATCTTTCAGAGTCTTATACAAGTTTATATTCTTTTTTGTAACAAAAGCTGTCTGCGATTTGTTGTACAGTAAATACAGGGAAGAATACCATGCTTTTCATACAGTACTTAGTGAATGGTTTTCCTGCTGCAAATAACTTTACTAAATCCAAATGTATTGTGTATAAACCATTTGTGATGTTCTCATGTTTAACAAAATATTTTAATAAAAGGTTCATGGAATGCTGAATTATTGCACCAAAAAGATCAGCAAGCCTACAGTTGCTTATCACAATGATAATAGTATCAAGCCCATAAACATATAAAATGTCTGTTATTAAAAAGTCTACTTTAAAGTCAGAAATACAGATAAAGTGTAACTGCATAGAATATCTGCTGTAAGCTTGTTGTTAGGTATAGATTTTTTTTTTGCAAAATGGCTGCTGTTAAATGTGCATTTTAAATGGAAAAACATTGAAATTAGAGGCATAACAATGCATTATGACTGTACATTAGGTTATAATTAATGTTTCACTGCAAGACTACTGCTAAAATGTACAGAATAAAGAAAAAAAACAAACTATAGACATTAGTTGTTGCTAACTATTAATGCTACATTTAATTTGCCTTTGAGTCTGATTACTAAAATTGTATGAATGTCAAGCTTTTTGTTTTATATGTCAGGTTATATGGGAAGTATCTCCAACAGGCCCTTTCTATATATAAATCCGACTGTATATGGAGAATGCTACTTTAATTTAGTAACAGTTTTGCTTCTACAATATCTTGCAATTTCCAGTCTGACTCCTGCTCTCATGTAAAATGTCATAGGATGTCAAATGTGGTCAGATCACATAAAATTCTATAAGTAAATCAAAGGGCAGTTCTTAGATGGTAGAAATATATTCTGTTCATTTCTTGATGGAAATCAACTTCTACAAGAAAACCTCTCCAGCAATCTTAGAGACAGATGCAAAAGCAGAAATTCATTTGTCACTCTCTGTGTACTTTAATCTCTTTGACAGACAGTCACAAATTATACAAACTCATAAGAAAAACTCAAACAAGAATGCTAAAGTGTCTGCATTCCACTATGTGACATACTGACTATGCATAGATGGCAAAACGGAACACCACCTACTGCATAAACATCTGGGGACCAGGGGCAGTTTTTCTTCCTTGAAGGAACATATTCAGCATTCATCAGTTCAGGAGGTGGCATGTCTCCTAAGCAACTAGCTGTGCACTTCTTACATTGAGCCGAATATCTGAAGTGCTAGAAATGCAGTGAGTTACATCCTAGATTCCTGTTGGTTGGACTAATGAAGCCTTACATGGCTGCAGAAGTTTAACTGCAGAAGTCAAAAGAAGCATTCTTGCATCCCAAAGGATGCCTGTTGGCCGCTTCATCAAGTAGAGGCCAGCAAAGGTGTATTATTATTATTTTTATTATTAATAACCTAGATAGACTGGAATGGACTTCTTCTATAGTGTGGTGCTGTCTCTAAGTTGGAACAATTATTTTACATTTATACTGTGCAGTTTTCTAATTTCAAGTAAGTACTGATTTATTCTGGACTGCTTGGTAACATATGCTGGAGCTTTAAAACAAAGCTAAAAATGAATGGGAACTCTGTGTCTTGTTTTGTTTGCTCCTCCCCAAGTCCAAATCCAAAGGCAGAGACTTTCTTATTTTCTACTGATTTATAAAATCAACTAGATTTTAACCTTAAGAAATGGTTCCAGAGAATATTTTATTGCTAATTATCCCAGTCTACATTCATCAGATTAGCACATGATGTGGACTGAAAGTATATTTTTGGGATTCTACAAACTATAATATGTAGGTGAGTCCTGGCTGCCTTCATCCTATTTGAGTAATTCCAAAATCTATTTTTCTTCTTCAACAGACTATAATATGTATACAAGTGTGGTTGCCTTCATCCTATATGAGGAATTCTGACACCTGCGAATGGATTACTGCTTCAGGACAGGACAGCTAACAGTGAGGGCAGACGCCTATTTTTTTGGCTACTGACACATCTAGACCCATTGTATGGCAAGTTGTTTTACAGCCTTGTGCCAATATGAGAATGTATTCTTGTGTCAGGAAGAAATGTTTCTGGCAATACTCTGATTAAACACCATTGTGCCAATACAAGATTCAAACAAGCCAGAATTATTTTTATGGCAAGGAAATGGTGGGCCTCTAAGTATGTGTATGCTGCAAGTGCTGTGACAGGACTGTCTGTGTATGATACCACTACTTTGGTTGTCATCCCAAATTAAAATATATTGAGGGCCTACTAAAAGCTATCCAAACTACTAATCAATGCTTAATTATGATGCAGAAAAGAATCAACCAGCAGGCATTCAGTCTGTAGCAACAGAGACTGCCACCATGGGGAAAAGTCTGCCACCCCACTGGATACCCTAAAACCTACTATGGTTCTGAAAAAGATAGGAGCAGAATATGATATTGAGAGCTATCCTGTGGCTTTTGAAAGTATGTGGCTAGGGAAGGCTGGCCCCAGCTTAGATGGGTCAGAGGAATTTTGTCATTACATCTGACTGAAGACCCACTCAAAGCCTATATGGATAATGGAGACTGTGTTATGCACAACTACATGAAACTAAATAAAGAAATTTTGCACAAGGGGTCCTTACATGAAGGGCAGGCCGCTAAGTACCATAAATGGACATTATGCACTGATTGGTAGGGTCACAAATGGATGATTTAATTCATGTTTTGAGGCTGTGGTTCAACATAACAAATCAAAACCAAGAAGATTTAAAGGTGTTCCTGCTCAGTGCTGAAAGTCTAAACAGGAAAATCCATTCCTACAAGCTTTCCTTGGCTTTAACTCATGCTGACATATGTGCAGTCCGTGAGACATGATTTAAAGCCAAGGAAGGCACCGCAGCAATGCAAGGCTATAATTACTTCCACACATTTAGACCAGTTACTACACAGGCAGAGACTAAACGAGTCTCAGATTATATAAAAAATAAATATACCTCAGGGCTAGTCATATAGGATGATGCACTTGAGCTTCTACATGTTCAAATTGCCATAGGAAAAATCCCATAACACTTCTTGGCAAGTTATGCATCCCTCTATGTGACTTAGGAAACTCATAAACATACCTTTCAACTGTACAGGTTTTAACAGAATGTTCAGATTTCTGCCACATATTTTCGGTGTGTTCCCTGTAATATCTGTCCCTTTCTGGCAAATAGCCGAGGATTTGGAGTCATGAAATAATGACAAACATTTGAGTTTAAGACTCCACATCCTTCAGAAAAGTCATGCTAATGCAAAACCTATTATTCTGTCAACTTTCTAAGTTTGTAAAAGCAATATTTAAAATCTGTCCCTATTTGTCCCCCCATCATTTTTGGCTTTGTCCAGATTTTTTGCTCTAAGAGGTTGAGAGGTATGCCCATAACACATATTTAAGTGTACTGGAAACACTCACCACCCAACTGAATACCATATTCATGGGTGACTTTAGTTACCTCACTACTATCTGGGAATCATATATGACACCAAACATGCAGGTGCCAAATCTCCTGGAATTTGTAAACACAAACTGCCTGGCCAGATTGTCAGTGCACTAACCTGGGGCACAAACATACTACATCTGATTGTTAATAATATGGAAGAGTTCTGCACACCTTCTAGTGTAATTTCTTCTCTGGTGAAGTCAGACCACAAAACAGTCTCCTTTAAAGTAAAAATGAAACCTGCAACCTCAGCTATTACTGGAATGTTCAGGAACTACTCTAAGGCTAACTTCCTACTATTAAGTAATGACCTGGCAAAATTTCAAGACCCCCTAAACCCTGAGAATACTGTTGCTCACATGGAACAACTCACAGAAACTTATATAGGCCTGTTAATGCAGCTGTACCCACCAGGAACAAGTACAGAAATAACAAAAAAATCAAGACATCATGGTGGAATCACAGCATCAACAGGGTGCATAACAGAAGGAAGACAACCATGGCAAAAAGTTGGAGGTGTAACACCCAACATGAAAAAAGCACTTTTATGAAATTAAACAAACAACTCAGATGACAAATAAAGGCTCCCAAAGCCAAATTTGAGGTACATTTGGCCTCCCTGTCAAAGCACAATTACAAGGCATTCTTATCTATGTCAATAACTTCAAACGAATAGACCATTGTGTGTAGGTCTTGTTGTTAATGGGGCCACCTATATTGAGTCAGAAGATATAGCAAACCAATTGGCAGACAAACTCAGCTCTAACTTTACTCCCTCTTTACCCCAGCTTCATGAAATACTATTAAATATAACTCCCCCCACCATCACTAGGGAACAGATTTTCAATACCATCTCTAAGGCCAGGATCACTGCATTGATTGACCCTTAGAATATCCCAGGCAGCCTTCTTAATAGCATTAAACATAACCTATCAAGCTCTCTGGAATCATCAAATAACCATAGCCTCCAAAAACCTTTGTGCCTCATGAAATGGAAAACAGCAACCACTGCCCCTCTGCACAAAGCTGGCTATCTACAGAACCTGGAACCTACAGACCCAGAAGAATCACTATTCCCATATGCAAAGCATTGAAAAGAATTATCATGAAATTGATCAACAATGAAACAGGAAACCTCCAGACACTGGAAGCAACCCAGTTTGGTTGAATCAAGAGCAGGTAAAGCCTACTCAATATGGTAGACTCCTTTGAGAAGGTCGCCAAAGCAATGGATGAGGGCAAAACAGTTTATAATGCCTGCCTTGACCAAGACCAAGCATCTGCTACAATACTCCACCCAAGCAATTTTGACAAACTTAAGAATATCGGTATAAACACTTATGTCACTCAGAGAATAGCCAGCTGGCTCACAGACAGGATCAAGGAAGTTTGAATTGGGAAGTCCACCTCTACAAAGAGGTCAGTCACAAGTGGAGACCCTCAGGGATCAGTCCAGGGAACTGCTCCTTTTTAGTATCTACTTCTCTTAAGTCAAAGCCAATATTAATGGCCTTTGGCATTCCAAACTTGCAAATGATTGCAAATTAGGAGCAGTCATAGAATCCCCAACTGACCCTGATGTTCTCCAAGAAGGGCTGGGACTGACAGATAACTGGTGTCAGAAGCATGGGCTAAAATTAATGCCAAGAAATGCGTAATGGTATCCTTTGGTAAGTCACTCACCCCTTTTAACTATCAAATTGACAATTCACCCCTAAGAGTTGACCCAGTAGTCAGGGAATGATCCTTTGACCATCATGTGTCTATAGTTCTGAGGAAATCATTCTATATTGTACAACTTATAAACAATGCTATGGCATCTAGATCCAAGGATGTCATTTTTCCTTTTGTATTCAACATTCATCAGACCTATTGTTGAGTACAGTGCCTACTTTGTAGGTACATAATCAGGCACATCCGACAATTAGAACGTCCACAGAAGTTCTTCACTAAAATAATTCAAAGTGTAAATAATATGTCCTATGCAGACAACCTCAAAGTAATATCCCTGCATTCCGTTTTCTACAGGCTGTTGAAGGGAGCTCTATGCCTGGCATACAAGGTGTCATCAGACCCACTCTGATGGACCTCCTGCATACCTACAAAGCAAACAGCACTAGAATTCTAAGACTATAACCTTACCTGTGATATAAATAGGACCTGCTGGAGATGCAGGTATGTATCCCAGAGACTACCCATTCACTGATACAGGCTCCCCTTCCATGTGAAGCAAAGTTCCTTCCTAATCCAATTCAAGTGCAAATTGAACATTTGGATGGGGGATAGGAAATTCATCCCTGGTTTGTCAACTATGTCTCTAATGGACAAAGGCAGCCTGTAAATAATTCATCTCTTAGGCGCCTGCTTATAAATGTTTCATCTCCAAAGCCCCTGCTTACACTTACCATGGTTACCAGAACTTGTCAGAGATTTGGAATGCATGGCTAAGTTTAAAAAGCCATCAGTGGTCATTAGCCTTGTACACACAAATGGAAGGGATAAAGTTCCACCTGGTTGATGAATTAGATGAAGGGGAAGTAGCTCTACCTGTCTTTGTGGGAAAAGTGGCAACACCCTCAACTTCATGTCATGATCCTGGGGAAAGAAACACTGAGCTGGCAGATGTCCAGATAAGCCATATTAATTTTATGAAATTTCAGTGGGATGACAGTACACTGAGCAGGTCTATAGAGAACATAGACTAGAACAGCCCCATTTTATTCCCATACTTTGAACTAAGAAATGTTTGCTGCATTGGGTAAACAAAGCAAGAGAGCAAACACTAAGCCAATTGTTAATACCTTTCAGACCATTTCTAAAGAAGTTGGCTTACAGGCACATTCTGATACAGGACATCTGGAGACGGACAAGATCAAGGCTAGAATGAGCTGGTATGTTACTAGTCTGGTCTGAGCAAATATCAATAAACATCATAAGTCTATTTATAAAGTCTAGTAAAGGTCATCAATATATACTTACATTCACTAAAAATGCGAACGGCAAGCGAAGAATCACCAAGCTGGAAAAACAAGTACTTTATTTAACCACTGACGTGTGATTTAAAACAATTAAATATAAATCCATTTATATTTAATTGTTTTAAATCACACTTCAGTGGTTAAATAAAATACTTACAATCACTGACGATGTAACCAAATTACCTGAAGCAGTGTCCTTGTGGAGAGGGAATACAAAACTTAGAGTAAAAGAATTAGTACTGCTTTTTTTTCTAGGGTAGGAATACCCTGAGAAATTCTTACCAACCAGGTGAACCCATTCATGAATAAAGTAATACATGTGCTTTGCCAGTTCTTCAAAATTAAGCTGTTAAGGAGCTCATTGAAGCCATAATAAGTAGAACCATGTCTGTTTTCCAGAAACAAGAGTTTAAGCAATTTGTATTGGCAAACAGGGACATATGACCACTACGGTTCTGAAAATTCTGTCTGGGAAAAAGTAAATCTAAAACCATACTATATACCACAGCCTCAAAGCTAAGACATTAAAGAAGATGTACAGAAAATACTCAAAATCTGGGTTATAGCAGGATCTCAGAGTGGGGGGTACAGCCTGTCATAAAGGGTTCCCAAACTTAAAGAGCTTCTAAGGTTTCTCACTAGTTTCAGAAATCTAAGTATCATTTCAAAATGTGATTCCTATCCTATGTCTTGAGTGGACAAACTAGCTGGAAGATTAGGTTTGATAAAATTTCAGTCTACCCTGGACTTAACAAAGGAATGTTGTCAAATCTTATTGGCCACTGAAGCATTCAATACACCTGATGACTTCTTTCACTATGATGTTGTAAGATTTACACTTTATTGAACACTGTAGACCATATGGTGTTTAATTGGCACACACATCAAATGTTTCATGGCCTTCCTTGATGATATAGTAATCTTCCTAGAGGACTGGGAAAGTCAATTCCTGAAGTTCCAAGTTGTATTGAATTCCTTACATAAGGATGGATCGATGCTCAGTCCAGTGGAATTAAATTAAGGGCTGTCAGTAGTCCAGTATTTTGGCTACATAGTAGGCAGAAAAATAGTAAAGCAACAGAGAAGATGGAAGAGGTAGGGGACTGGCCTACACCTACTACCACAAGACAAGTTAAAGTTTTCTTAGGATTAGCTGGTTACTATCATAAGGTTACCATAAACTTTGTCACTATAACTTGTCCCCCTAATGTACTTGACTGAAGATAGTGTTCCACTAAATTCCAAGTTAGCAGACACTACAGAGCAGGCATTTAGGAAATTAAAGTGCACATTATGTTCTGAGCCCATGTTATTAACACCTAGTTTTGCTAATTTATTTATTTATTTACATTTCTTTACCAGGAAAGTGCAACTAGGCCAGAAGCCCATTTTCAGCTGAGGCACAGGGAGAAAAGCTTCACAGAAATATAAGCAAAATACAATAATTACAGTAGATAGTACAACAGTATACATACAGTAAGATGGAGAATACACATCATCTAGTTAGTCTATACAAAGTAGCATTCAATACAGTTTTCTAGTACATACAGGTTCAAAAAGAAAACACACAAGCATTTCATTCAGTGAAGATCACTGTGAGAAAAATAAAATTAGTACTGTGTACATATTAAATAATAGTTATGAACAAATGAGATTTCCTTTATATACATATATATATATATATATATATATATATATATATATATATATATATATATATATTTTTTTTTATTAGTAATAAACACTGAGGAGAGGGAGAAAATGAGGTACGGAGTGGACAGTGTGTTGAGAGAGTTATAGATATCTTGTCAGTCAGGTCTGGTGCAGGAGTAATGCCATTTCTTGGATAGATGTTCAAATAGTAGTTTTTTGAAATTGGTAGATTCAGGTGTATTTTGGAGGGTGTGGGGTAGAGCGTTCCATAATTTGACTATTTGATTTGAGAATAGGGCTTTACCGTGAGTGTTGTTAGCTTTCTTTACTGTGAGAAGGTTTCTGTCAGCAGATCTTAGACTTCATGGGCATGAGTAGGGACCAACAAGTTCCTTGAGGGATGGGCAACTGTCAGGATGGAAGACGATATCGTGTGTGAATTTTGAGTTGGTAGAGATGGAGAAGGTTAGGTAGCTCAAGCCAATTTCACTTATGTAGAGCAATATAATGGTGGGTTTGGTGGGGAAGGTTGGCTGCGAATTGGGCTATTTTGTTGGTCCAAGTTTCCAATTTGGTTAAGTCTTATTTTTTTAAGTTGGTAAAGAGGGGGAAAGCATATAGGAGCATAGGAGAGGAGGAAGGTTCTGGATATGGCTAGTCCGGTATTCTCAGTGAGCTTCTGTACAGTGAGCCAAGTTTGATGTGAACTTCTTAATTGTGATGGCTATGTGTTGGTCAAATCTGAGTTTGGTATCGATTGTCACGCCGAGGAGTTTTGTATGCTCAGCTGGTTGGATGACTGTGTTGTTTGCTGAGAGAATGGTGAAAGGAGGTGCAGTCAGTGAATGTTTGCTACTAGTAGATAGCATTAACTGTGCCTTTTTGAGGTTGAGGATTAGTTGTGATTTGCTTAGATATGTTTCTGTATCATTAAAAGCTTGTTGGGCTACTATTTGGAGGTCTGGTAAGGTATCTGATGAGCAGATTAAAGATGAACCGTCCACATATTGAACTACTTTAGCACGTATTGTGGTTGAGGCTATATCATTGGAGAAGATGGAGAAAAGAAAGAGTCCTAGTATGAACCCTTGGGGGGACTCTGACCGAGATAGGCAGAAGTGGTGAGAGTTCAGATTTCCATTGTACTGCTTGTTGTCTATCAGAAAGATAGCTTAGAAACCAATAGAGGGAAGTCTTTGATAGGTTTAGTGAGGCAAGAGTACTAAGGAGTTTCTGATGGGAGACAGTGTCGAACACTTTTGACATGTCTAGGAAGATTGATGTTACTTGCTGGTTTGAGTTTCTCAGTTGGTTGATGGCATTAGAAAAATTAATTAGGGCTGTGGTGGTGCTGTGTTTTGGACTGAAACCATGTTGAGAGGGAGAGATAAGGTTGTGAGATACCAGGTGTTGTAGTAATTGAGTGTGGATACTTTTTTCCAGAATTTTGACACAGGGGGAAATGATGGCTATGGATTTGTAATTGTTTAATTTTGTTGATATTCCTCCTTTATGGAGAGGGATGATATAGGAAATTTTCCATAATTTTGGTACATATTTTTCTGCTATAGATCTATTTACCAGAATGGAGATAGACAGAGCTATGGCATCAGCTGAAAGTTTGAGGTACTCACTGGGGAGTTGGTCAGCTGCTAAGGAAGAAGGTTTCAGTTTTTGAAGCACTGTTCTTATGGTGTTAGTTGGGACAGGTTTGAGGTCAACAGAGTTGTTGTTAGTTTCCACATTAAGTGAAAGAGATGGTGGGGTGGAATTATTCCCTGTAACTAAGGAGAGGATGGTGTTTATAAAGTAGGTGTTGATTTGTGAGGCAATAGTCACTCTTTGATTATTGGTTGTTGGTTCTGGGGTTGTAGCTTTACCTGGGTGGAGGAGTGAGTTAATTGCTTGCCAGAACTTTGTGGGATTGTTTTCATATTTGTTTTGCGTAGATGCATAATATTTTTTTTGTCTAGTTTGACTTGGTTTTTGTTTGATTGCGGAGCTGCTGGTATGCTAGCAGAGTTTTATTGCCTTTTATTTTCTGGTATTGAAACCAGGTTTTGTCCCTTAGTTTTTGAAGTCTAATGGTTTCTTTTGATATCCAGGGCAATCTCCTATTTGTAACACGGCATGTACAAGTTGGTGCTAAGCAGTTTAGAATAGCTAGAAATGTGTCATTGAAGTATGCTACAGCCTGGTCAAGTTGGAGATGATGGAATGGTGTCCAGTAGCATTTATTAAACATGTCTAAGAATGTTTCATTGGAGAAGATTTTTGGTATTTCGTACGACTTTGTAAACTATGGTTCTGTGTAGGTTGAGCTGATGACGGATAAAGTAGGTAGGTCTATGGTCACTTAAATTATTTGGAAGCCATCTGGAGAGATATTTGTGGATGGTACTGTTAATAAGTGACCAGTCTAAGATAGATTCCATTTTGCTATGTTTATCTATTTGAGTTGGAAACTGGATTGTTTGGCAAAACCATGTAGATTTATGAAGGTGGAAGGGTTATCACCAGTGCAAGTGTTCCATTCTAGTTGTAGTCACCTATGATAATGGTTTCATGGGTGTAGGCTGAGGCTGTCCGGGCTATGAGTTCCTCAATGGCAGTGGGAGTATTGTTGGGAGGTATGTAAGTGGCTATTATGGTAATATTTTTCTTTGTGTTGATTCTGAGCTGTGTTACTAGGACTTCAAAGTTGTTATCATAAGGGTATTTGATGGGTAGGTAATCTATGCTTAGGTTATCTTTGTAGAAGATTGCAACCCTGCCACCATTCTTCCTGATCCTGTCTAACCTGTGTACACTATAACCTTGTGGGAGTATATCTGGGTCTCTTATATGGAGTTTTACCCAAGTTTCTGTTGCTATAAAAATGTCTGGTAAGTATTGTGCAAAGAGTGCATAGAAGTCTGTGATTTTGTTAACTAGGCTTCTAAGGTTCATGTTAAGAATGAGAATGTCTTTAGTTTTAATGCGAGGAAGGGGTGGAATGGCAGCCATGATGGTATGTTTTGCAGTATGTGGCCTGGGACTGGGGTGTATATCACCACTACAGAGAATCTGTGATAATATACATGCATGTTTATGTGGCAATTAGGAGAGTATGTGAAGGTGTTTGCTGAAGTGGTTAGTGGTATTACTGATAACTACATGTTTGAAGTGGAAGTATGCAATAGGGTGTGTGATTGTAGAGCTGGGAGGAGATGGCAAGGTATGAGAGTGAGGAATGGATGATATTAGTATAATATAGTGTGGGACTATGTACATGTTGTACCTGTAGGTGAGTGTAGGATGTTAGATAGTAAGCTGATAGCAGTAGGGTATAGAGTGTTGGCAGGAAAAATAGCATGGTGTGTATTCTTTTTAAATGTTAGGTTATCTGGATGGTGTGATGAAGATGTAGGGAAGAGGATGTCAATGTAGTGTGGTGGGAGTAGAGTGATTAAGGACAGTTGCAATTAAGTTGTGTGAGGAGAGGGAGGAGTGTAACAAATAGTGTATTGGTTAATTGAGGTGTGATTGGCAGATGGAGGGTGATTTTTGATAGGGGGAAGTTAGTGGATGGTTAGTGTTGGTATAAGTCTAGGTGATGCAGGGGTGGGTGGGAAAGGGAATAGGGTGGAGGATGAGAGTGAGCCTGAGTGTGGTGACTGGAGCAGGTTGGTCCCCCTCACAGAAGAGTGCAAAAAAAAAACAATCAGTATGAGAAGTGGAAGCCTTGGAGCTGTAAGGTAAGTGAAAGCAAGGACGAGATAGAGGCAGAAAGGTAGTAGTGTAAGCAGATAGTTACAGAAACACTACTTTTATCGCCTTGGTGTGTAAGTAAAATAAAGGAAGGCAAATCTATGTGGGACAAAATACACCCAGTAAATGGTTCTAGCCATACTTTACAAGTATTCAATGTGGAGGCAGATTTACTTGGGACAAGATACACCAAGTATATTGCTAGTCGTGTCACCCAGTGGTGAGATACAAAGCTATAGTTGCCGGGGGTGGTGGGGGTGAGTCCTTGCAGGTGTGGACGCCGGCAAAAACAATGTTTAAAAAATAACTAATAAAAGTAACAAATTTGCTATAAAAAGAAATGTAAATAACCAGTCACAATGTTTAAAACATAACTATAAAGGACCAAATCTGCTAATAACAGCTGTAAACATCCAGTCAACTATGCAGACATGTCTGGTAGGTATCCTTATTAAAAAGTATTATTCTTGGCTTGCAATAACTGTAGGGAGAAAACAGACCATAGCAGTGGTTTTATTTGGCAATGTTGCAGTTGCTGGGGGGGGGGGTGAACCTGATCTGCAATGATACAGGCAGACCAAGTGTGCTGTGCAGACTTGTCTGGTAGGTATCCCTATTAAAAAAAGTGTTATTCTTGGCTTGCAATAACTGTAGGAAGAAACCGGACCATAGCAGTGGTTTTATTTGGCAGTGTTGCAGTTGTTGGGGGGGGGGGGGGGCGACGCAAGCTGCAATGATACAGGCAAAGTGTTTTTCATGTGTGAACACTGAAAAGGGGCTGGGGACAGCTCCCTCACTATAGTCAGGCAAAAAATAACTATTTCAAAATGCAGTTCCTCTTCTCATGATGACTCAGAGGTAGGCATTGAAGAGGAATTCTAACAAATAACTGAAAGAAAAGATCATTCTATTTATTGTACTAGCTACAAATTCAGCATTGTTGATGAGGTACTCTATGACAGACAGGGAATGCTTAGCAATAATGTGTGCTCTAATTATATTAATACATCATCCATGTGCACTCTAATTATATTAATGCATCATCCATGTGCGCTCTAATTATATTAATACATCATCCATGTGCGCTCTAATTATATTAATACATCATCCATGTGCGCTCTAATTATATTAATACAGCATGCATGTGCGCTCTAATTATATTAGTACATCATTCATGTGCGCTCTAATTATATTAATACATCATCCATGTGTGCTCTAATTATATTAATGCATCATCCATGTGCACTCTAATTATATTAATACATCTTCCATGTGCGCTCTAATTATATTAATACATCATCCATGTGCGCTCTAATTATATTAATACAGCATGCATGTGTGCTCTAATTATATTAGTACAGCATTCATGTGCGCTCTAATTATATTAATACATCATCCATGTCCGCTCTAATTATATTAATACATCATCCATGTGCGCTCTAATTATATTAATACATCATCCATGTCCACTCTAATTATATTAATACATCATCCATGTGCGCTCTAATTATATTAATACAGCATGCATGTGTGCTCTAATTATATTAGTACATCATTCATGTGCGCTCTAATTATATTAATACAGCATGCATGTGCGCTCTAATTATATTAATACATCATCCATGTGTGCTCTAATTATATTAATGCATCATCCATGTGCACTCTAATTATATTAATACATCATCCATGTGCGCTCTAATTATATTAATACATCATCCATGTGCGCTCTAATTATATTAATACATCATCCATGTGCGCTCTAATTATATTAATACATCATCCATGTGCACTCTAATTATATTAATACAGCATGCATGTGTGCTCTAATTATATTAGTACATCATTCATGTGCGCTCTAATTATATTAATACATCATCCATGTCCACTCTAATTATATTAATACATCATCCATGTGTGCTCTAATTATATTAATACATCATCCGTGTCCACTCTAATTATATTAATACATCATCCATGTCCGCTCTAATTATATTAATGCATCATCCATGTGCGCTCTAATTATATTAATACATCATCCATGTCCGCTCTAATTATATTAATACATCATCCATGTGCGCTCTGATTATATTAATACATCATCCATGTGCGCTCGGATTATATTAATACCTCATCCTGAACTAGAAAGAAAAGAAGAAGAAGAAGGAAAAACACAAAGCAAATTTTAGGAATTATCTACTCTGTGAATCTTCAAAATCACTTATTCACAGTGATTATTGTAGACAAGTGAAATGGGTTGCAAGAATAAGTGTTGAAGAGAGAATCCTCAGAACCATTCAAGAAGGCATGGGTAAATGTAAGGAGGATGATAGGCCTGGAGGAAGATGGCATGTTAAATGCACATCAAAGGGTAGACTTGAAGGCTGAGATGCAGAGAAATCTTCACAGTGGTGTAGTGCGCACTACAGTGATGTGTCAAGTCATGCCATTGCATCATTTTGCAGGCCAGTGTCACATATCACCACAAGGGTGAGACCTCATTAGCAGAGAATTTGCATTACTATGAAATGCTCAACAGAGTAATTAAGTGCCTTAGCAACTTGCGTTACAAAGTAACTCAGGTCCTAGCAGACCACACAAAGACATGAACTTCCCCCACATTAACAGGCATGTACTGTTATACTCCTATACCCCCCCCCCCCCACACACACACACACACACACACACTCTGGCACACACAGACAGCTGACAAGATATACCTACCCCAAGGGGATGGAGAAGACTAAGTGGAATACAGTCACATTATAAATCCTGACTCTGATCCTCCTAACAGCCCTGTGTCATAGCCTTGACCACAATAACAAATATGTAGGCACTGACAAAGTAAAAAAAAAAATAGTTCTTACACTTTGCTGGCTATTTAATAAGCAGCCCATAAACTGCAAAAAAGTTTGCATCTAACCCTCTTATTAATAATAAACCTCTTATTAATAATATAATAATAAAATAATAATAGTAATAATAATAATAATAATAATAATAATAATAATAATAATAATAATAATAATAATGCTATTATTATTAAACATCTCCACCACATCTGCCTAAACACACCTATGAAATACAGTGTAAGATAGGGAGGCATTGGTGGTATTTAAACTCTTTCATTAATATCCACATACACAAATAGTAGATGAAATACAAAATGATGTTACACTTGATAAAACATTAACAACATATCCAGTGCAAAGGCACTCACCTACAAATGCACATCTTAATTTTTGAAAAAAAAAAACATATTAGTTATAATTGCAGCAATATTTCTAGCTGGAGATTCTCAGCCCAGTCCTCAACCAACCTTGATGCCTAGTTGAAATGCTAAGTACATTCATTTTATTTGGTTTACTATCAATATGTCAAATGACAAAATAATTTGCGTCCGACATATTGAAAGTAAGCCTCAAAATTAAAAAAAATAGAAGGAGTTACAATGTCGAATCCGCTGATAGAAATTCAACAGATCCGACATTGTTTTTGAACACATCACGTGATGTCTGTATAGGAGCTCATGTAAACTCCTATAATGAACACCTCCTGCTAACTATATATTCCAACTCTGAGATTGCACTACAGTGAGAAAAGGAATGAATTTCCCTAACAACACTGTACCATGATCTCTGCACAATTCTTCAAATTTATATTAGCGAATGCACACTGCATTTGCTAATATAAACTTTCAAACATTGAAATGTTCACCCATATGACAAGTCGAACATTTGAACTTTGAAGTTTTCATATGGGTACATCTCAACTTGAAATTTTAATAGTAAACCATTTTATTGATGTGCCCACAGAAAAAAAAATCTATTAATAGGTTATCTAAATGTTTGTTGCATAAATAATAAATTATCACAATTATAAGTATGGCTTACTCAGTATCAGCCAAAAGTGACGACTGTTATTGAATCTTGTTCCAAGGCAATAATTAGGATCTAAACAATAATGGTGGTGGTGGTGGTGGTGGGGGGGTTATGCCGATTACTACTATGCAAAAATACCAAAAGCTTTCACCAAAACGTATTGCCAGAAGTAATGCGATCAGCGATAGTGACCTCATCAGTCTTCTTATTTAAATCCTGTTCGAAACTAACTCAAAAATATGGATCGTATCCCTCTACGCTCCACCCTTCCTGCTGACTTTCACTGTCAAAAGCCTTTCAGGAAAAAAACTCTCAAGTCTAGTCAGATACCTTAATCTGTTTATACTAGGATAAATTAACAGAGACTGAAACACATCAGTAAACTGCTGCATATTTTCCACCTAGCCCAACTAATTCAGGAATGAATTACAGCAAATCAATAGTCATAGAAATTGTACACTAAATGTACTACTAAAGAATGAAAATATAGTATATTCCTAAACTTCCCAAATGATTACATGACCACAACCCTTTATTCCCCACCTGGTCTCTCAGAACTATCACACTCCCCTGCCCCATTTAGCAACTGAATCTTCTGAGCAAGTTTTGAGTACTAGCATAATAGTGAACCATCAAGACACTGAAAACCACAACACTGAATTCCCAAACTTGCTTCTCTGCAGGACATGTTAGTAGTTGTTCCTGGTTCCTCACTGGTTGGCTGATCTGGCATTTGAGATTGTTAGACTTTGCCATCTTCGGCATTTTGGCCTTTCAATATTATGATCTCAGGATTTTGATTTTCAAGATTATGTCCTTCAGGAGTCTCATACTAAACCATACATAACACTACTGATCTCTGTACTGCCCTCAAAATATTGTCTAAGTGTGTAAGACAAATTGTTCTGACTACAAAGGATGTAGATAGATGAGCTCCACTATCACAATTCAAGAATGCAACAATCCACTTACTTCCAAAAAATCCCTTTTCCTAAGGCAGCTAATTATTTAGGCTAATAACCAAAACAGACCCAATTGTATCAGTATAATACCTCCCTTGTCTCTTCTCTTCTCAAGTGAGAGAGCTCTGTTTGCACAAATCTCTCTGGTCATATCCATTCCCCTCTATTCTATGGCTCTTTTCTGGCAGCTTTCTGGATTCCTTTCAGTAGTCTAATGTTCCTTTCATTCTTTCTTTATAGTCATATACATACATACATACATACTTACATATACACATATTAACATACATACATACTTACATGTATACATACAAACATACATACATACATTCAAACATACACATATAATTACATACATACATACTTCCATACATGCATACATTTATACATAAATAAATATGGGCTGTAGAACCACATTCACACAAGGCATGGTTTGACCATGGCCCTGTAGAGTGGAAGCATTTTCACTCAGCTGCTTAAATCTCTCCTCCTGAGGATACACTTCAGTGTTCAGTTTGCCACTACCACTGTCCTCTCATTGCCATTCTGATGTTCCATTCCAAGTGTGATCAGCACCCTCAGATCATTTTTCTGTTCATTGCTGTCAGTTATACTACCCCACCTATTATGTCATACTAGGATTCTTGTTGCATAAGTGCAATAAAGGCACTTATTTGCAGAGGGGATGCTTAGTATTATGGTTAAAGTCTTTATCTCAAAGATACAGGATACATGGCTTGATTCTTTCCTCTGGTTATTGGCTAGGCTTGTAATTGTTTGCAGATTGGTAGGCTAGTATTTGCCTCTGAACCTCAACTGCCACCTTTCTCTTCCCACTTGTTCAGCCTTTCTAAATCATTCCATAGTCTCTGCCTTCTATTCTATGCATTACTTTTGTTTAATCAGCAAAAGGTCGATCATGTTGTCTATTGACACATGTTATGTCTGAGACAAACACACAGAAGAGTAATGGAAACAGGACAGAACCTTGTGGCACACCAGTAGTCACTTCTCTAATTCCTGACATTGCCCCTCTCACATCGCCATGATTGTCTTTCCACTCAGCTATGCAGGTATTTAGTTCCACTCTCCTGATCCTAACTCCATCCACTCCAGTTTTCTTATTAGTCTTCTATTTAGGACTGAGTCAAAGGCTTTGCTGAAGCCCTACTGGTACTCCATTGCCATGTTCACCCATAACGCAATCAGAAAAATGGATCTATATGATTAACAGTTCCTTTAGGCCATCAGCAGATGTTGGTTGCTACACTTGAGATTGCTGTTATCAGCCTTTCCATCTTAATTCCCTCTTAATTCTTTCCATGACTATCTCTGCCACCATTGTCAAGCTAAAAGACTTAATTTCCTGCATTGTTTTCTGCTTTCCGGTTTGCACAGATAACATGCTTTCTGTCTTCCAGCTCTTTGACACTTCTGCATTAGTTAGTAATCAACTGAAAAGCTCTGTCAAGGGGTAAACCAACACAATGGTCAGATTTCTGAAGACTGGAAATAGTGTAGCTTGTCATTCTGCTTTATCTACTGTGTGGACAGATGGTTCTCTAAAATTATAAGTTTTTGTATTTTCTCCTGCCATGTTCTTAATTTCTGTCATGATGTCTATCCATTATTCTCTTCTATTTCACCTGCCCTCTTTCCATAAAACCCTCCCTTTGATTTCTTTTGTGAAGAATGAAATGAATTGAATCATTTATTGAGTACTTCTGTATTTTGCCAGTCTTCTGTGTTCTCCCTACCATCTTTGCTCTGCCTGGTCATTCCTGCATTTGTATTCCTTTTTTCTGCTATGTTTCTCAAAAAGCCCTTGCTTCCCTTCTTGGTTTCTTCTGCTAACTTTGTTTAAACATTTGCAACTGCTGCCTTATCATCTTTGTTGAAATTTTTGCTAGCTATTTATACTACAACTTTTCTCCACCCTGCTCCTGCCTTTCTAGCTCCTGTAGGTTCGGTCTTTTGCTCCAATTGTTATCCTCACATTCCTATGTAACCCTTATGGCCATCATTTTATTTGTGTGACAAAACATGATAACAAAGTGGAAAAAGCCATCACTGTACAGAAGAAGACCTGCTGTGGCTTTCTTTACTTTTTTACTCTAGTTTTTCTATCATTTTAGAAGTTGGCCAGTTTTGCTCCAGTCTTTTTGGAGTTCTCTTCCTATGTTGCCCTTTTGACCTCACATACTCCATCCCTGACCCATTCTCATAGTTTGTTTACTCCTCTGTTTTTTCCCACTCTCCCAATCTCCCAGTTTCCTATCTTATTATTGACAATTTCTACCAGCACAGCAGAATTCACTGTTTTGAAATTTCACACCATTGTCTTTATCATTTATTTTTGCCCTTCCTCCTATTCTGAACCACACAGTGGCAAGATCAATGTTTGCTAACACTGCTTTAACCTGGGCATCAGTGACATTCTCATGTGTGTGTGTGTGTGTGTGTGTGTGTGTGTGTGTGTGTGTGTGCGTGTGTGTGCGTGTGTGTGTGTGTGTGTGTGTGTGTGTGTGTGTGTGTGTGTGTGTGTGTGTGTGTGTGAGCATGCGCACGTGTGTGAACATTTGTGCACCTGCTTGTAGGTGTGTATGTGTATATCCAAATCACACATACTAACCAAGTTTCTTCCAAAAAAAATATTTACTGGAGATTACAACCCCTTTTAGAATGAGAGTTTCCGAAAGTGCAAGCAGGTTTCAGGAGACAGCAAGGAACAAGAAGCATCATCTTGAATAAGAAATGGATCCTTTTAAAGGCAAAACAATATCAAAAGGATTCCCATGTGTGCTTCAGTGACATTCTCATGTGTGTGTGTGTGTGTGTGTGTGTGTGTGTGTGTGTGTGTGTGTGTGTGTGTGTGCGTGTGCGTGTGTGTGTGTGTGTGTGTTTGTGAGTGAGTGTGTGTGTGTGTGTGTGTGTGTGTGTGTGTGTGTGTGTGTGTGTGTGTGTGTGTATAAATAACATGAGTTGGGGGGGTGCATGGGGGTTTCCCCTGAAAAACCAGATGTGGTCTGCGATGTTCTGGGTTTTCAACCTTCCTAGACCAATATTTTGTCTTTTGCTCATATGAGCATTTGATAAATTAGTAGGGATTCACATAAAGATAATTGATTGAAGTTTAAATTAACTTCTGTTTTGCTGACACACTTTCGTTGATAAAACAGATGGTTGACAGTAGTGTGAGATTGCACTATCCCTATGGTTGGAAATATGCCCCTTCCATGAGCATTGTGTGATCTCGCAGGAACTAGAATAGATAATTATCAGTGGGTATGGGAGTGCAGGGGGACTTGCCCTCCAGCAAAAACACTCTTTTAAAATTGTCATGGTCTGAGGAATAACCTGCATTAGCAGAACTATGTCAATATTTGTTAGAAATCAATGAGTCAACATTAGTGATTGTAACATTTCATTGATCGGATGCATATATCTGTAGCACTTGCATAATCCATCCTAATAAAGGCAAGTAACTCCTTTCCTCATGATTCATCTCCCTCCCCTTGTCATTTTATCCAGTGCATCAGCCTCTCATAGCTCTATAGCTACTTACTAATCTATTGTTCTGTGAGGATCACAAGAAGGTTAGCCTTACCTCACCATGATAGTTTTTTTTCTCCCTCATGTATTATGCATCAGTAACACTGAAGTGGGTTAAACAAGTGTATGTTGGAACACTTATTTGTTGCCCTTATCCAAGAGGGACATGAGTGCTAAATCAGTGGTGAATTTGTGGCTTTCCATCTATTTATCCAAATTATATTTGAATAGAGTAAGAGAAGGCCATTTATCAAATACTGGTCATAACGTTTTATCCCTCTATGATGCATAAATGGCTTAAATTGCTGATAATACTTACATCTATCCTTAAGTTAGAATTTAAAATGGACATTTGAAGTTAGCCTGTTGATGCATTTAGTTTAGACATCCATTTCGCTTCACAGTTTTAAAGTTTATTGTTATGATTTCTACCACAAGGGCTTTCTTATCCAGTTTGTAATACCTGAAACTTTAAATGCATACATACGTTCAGCATGTATAACATGGCTGCTTAAAGTATTTTGCATACTTTCTTTCCTTTTTACCATTAAATGTTCATCATTCTAAAGTACAAGGATTCCGCGGTTTAAAATGCTTGAAAAACACACATGAAAAGATATACAATTCCTGTACTCCTGCAGTTACCATAAGCATGATTGCAGTGTATTATCCTTGTATTTGGATGATTTTTATCTGAGATTGGTACACATGCATATATGATGCATAGATTACAACTAAGTTTACTTACTTTTAATCTTTTTAAAAAACTGTGATATCTACTGGTTAAATGTTTTTTCAGATCCCCTGTGTACAAGGAAACATCAGGATCTTGTCAGCTACTTTAATGACTTTACTGATGGCAACTAATTAAGCCCAGTTATTTGTAACAGCCTCTTTAACATGCGGTGCTGGTGCTGCAGTAGCATTGTTGCCTCACAGTAAGACGTTGTCCTGTTCGATTCTCAGCTAAAGCGTCTTCTGTGTGGCAGACATGCATGAGTGAGCGTACCTTCGTTGAAGGTTGTACGTCCGGGCTGGCAACTCGGTACGTAAAAATCTACTGCCAATCATTAGCGGACTGGAGTTCCACTGTGGCGACCCCTAATTAGAAGTTGATTGCTGTTCTTTTTAGCCGCTGTTCATTTTCAGTAAACTGTGAACCTGAACCTGTAATACAATGAAACATTGCACCTGTGTCTACCTTATTAAAATAAGCCCTGTGGTATTGTTCAAATTAGAGGCTGCCTAATCCCTATTCATAAACTACTTTTTCGCATTATTTATCTCACAAATAGCCCAATAATATCAGAAGTATTCCTAATAACTCTTATTTATCTCTGCTTTTTTCTTGCATAACTTGAGAATTTATATAATCTTGTTGCTTGTTATATGCATGCACATCCAGTATCTAATAGGGTTTAACTTGTGTCTCTAATTACATTTTAAAACAACATTACTTCTTTAAAACTTCAGCAAAATTGATACCATAACTCAACTCGTCTGTCAAAAAAAATCATATATAGTGTGCCAAAAATTCCTTTGCTGTTGTTCTGGATGTACTAATAATCCACAATTGTCTCTGTATGAGGAATATGTGAATGCATTTTGGGACAACATCAACCCAGATTTTTTTATTTTCAACATGGAGTCAGGGTGTCAGTTCAATGCCACTCAAACACATTCTTTCACAGTCATGACTGATTGTTGAAGGTCTTATCTCACACAATCCATCCATTTCTTTCCTGGATACACTTGTTTCCTCTTGCCTTTCTCTCTGTCCCAAGTCTTTTTCTCCAGATTGTCTTCTGACTTCCTGCACATGTGCCCAAACCACTATAATTTGTTTTCCTTGAGCATCTCTGCAATTGCAGATATATGGGTTTCTGCACTGATGTCCTCATTTCTTCATCTGTCCCACAGTGTGGAACCTACTATTCAGATCAGGAACTTCAATTCCATCACCTCAGTTGTTCTGCCTTCACTGTTCTGGTTTCTGTACCATACAGTAGTACTGTTCTCACAACAGTTTTGCACACCTTAATTTTTGAAATTCTTCTGTCACACTATTTCTGTCACTCCGTGCCAGCTGGCTACAACCCCTCTAATTTTAACTTTGACCTCCTCATCATTCAGACTACCTTTCTCTTCAACCGCCTCTCCCAGATACCCGAAGCTGATAACTTTTTCCACTATTCTCCCTACTATCTCAGCTTTCATTGTCTTCTGATTTAGTCCATTTACTGTAATTACAATTGTCTTGTTTGTACTCAGTTTCACCCTGAGTTCCTTTAGTTTTGCATTCTATTTCCCCCCTATCATTTGCTGAATATCTTATTCAGAGTCTGCTTGCAGTACCACATTGCCTATATGCAGCAGCTTTGTTGATCTGTCTCCTCTAACCTGTTTGCTAATATAGTTCATCACTAGTATAAACAACAGTGGGTTTAGACCTGAATCCTGAAACACATCCATTCCTACAGGGAATCCCCAGGAATCCAAACACTGTTTGTACATGAGTCATTGCAGCCTTGCACATGGCCTGCTCTAATTCTACTATTGTTTCTGGGACTTGCCATTGAAGGCCTTCCCAAATCAGTTTTCTTGGGACATTTCCTTATTCTTTCACCAAGTCTAGGAATGCCCAGTTGGGCCCTTTCGTCATCTCTAGTTGAGTCTCAGCTATGTGCCTCAGTGCAAACAGCAGGTTGGTTGTGCATCCTAATCTGAATCCAAAATGCTCATCTCCCAGCTTACTTCCTATTACTCTGCACATTCATTTGTTCTCAACTCGTCCACAACTTTCATGTAGCGTGACAGCAGTTTGATACCTCTATACTGCCCACAGTTGTGAATGTCCTCTTTGTTCCTGTACACTGGCACTAGAATGCTTATTCCTCAGTCATTTGAAATATGTCTTTCTATCCAGACTGCTATGAGTACCCTCTGCAGCCATATTTCCTTAACTTAACAAACATCTTGATCATATCTGCAATGACCTCATCCGAGCTTATGCTTTTCCTTGACTTTTTTCCTTAAGTGCAGTTCTTACTTTTTCCAGGGTTTGCTTCTCTTCTTTCTTCATAAGCTGTGCATGGGACAGTACAACATCTTTGTTTTCCTTTATTTAGAAGTCCCTTCTATCTGCGTTTGCTGCCCTGCGTTCTGGTGAGCATTTTATTGCTGGCATCCCTTATGAAGGGTATCTGCTGACTATCTTCTTTATCCTTCTGCCTTTGCCTTACAACCTGATAGGGTTTCCTTGTGCCACCTACTGAGTCACTTTCTAGAAGTTGGTAGAGTGTCTCTTTATACCTAATTCTTTGCTATTGTAACTGCAACTGTTCTCTTAGCCTCTTTGTTATCCAATGAATATTCCTTCTGAGACTATTCCATCTTTTCTATGTCCTACTTTTTCCCTGCACTCCTTCTTTCTTTTGATTACTTCCTGGACTTCTTCATTCCACCACAAAATTTCTGTATGTACTTTATTTCGTACCTGGTGTGGCTACGTATTTGTTCTGTAGTCCTTACACATGCTGTTTTTAGGCACTGCCATTCTACATCAACATCATCTATTTCCTCTTTTTTTGTGGTGCTAGAGCCCTGAGTAATTCCTTTAACTGTTGTGCTTTCTCTCAAGTCAATCTCCTGGTCTCTATTGACTTTACAACCTACTGTGACCATTGCTTGCAGTTGATTGTGGCAAACAGTTGTTTATGCTGTGGGTCGACTGTTTCAGCGGGGATATCTTTGCAATCACTGATTCTACCCCAATGCCCTTTCCTTACTATGAGGAAGTCTAAGTTGAATGCTGGCTACTTTTATATGTGAGCTTATGAATGTCTTGAACCAAAAAATACTTCACTGACATGAACCAAACTTGAGAAAACAAAAAAAACGGGCACTGCTCGGTAGGAAAAAACACGTAATTTATTGACTTAAAGTGCTTTTCGTTTGCACTCAAGACAAACTTCATCAGAAGTGAATACAACCTGACTCTTGTGACATTTAAATGTTCCAATGAAAGTGACATGCTCAGATAACAAATCACAACACAGCTATGTAACCCACAATGTCTACGTAAACATTAATACAAAATTAAACATAATGTAAAAGTTTATAAAGACATGCATGTAAAAACATGTACATCGCATATCCTTTAAAAACATATAAAACACTCATATCAAGCTTAAACTGTTAAAAAATATATAAGTAATATAAAAAAAAATATATATATATGGATCCTATTCTTACCATCTAACATATACATCTAAACTTGCTACTTAAAGGGTATTGATGTTACACCTCACTTAACATAACAATTCCTGATCCAAGATTACATCATATAAACTTGTTTTTGTGTAATATTATGAATACTTGTGCAAATTCATTTGTGTTTAGAAACTACTTTACTTTGAGTCATCTCTCTAAACTTTTAAGTTTTAAAATCCAAGGTTGTATTCACTTCTGATGAAGTTTGCCTTGAGTATAAACGAAAAGCGCTTTAAGTCAATAAACTACGTGATTTCTCCTACTGAGCAATGCCTGTTTTTTTTGTTTTCTCAAGCTTATGAATGTCTCTTTTGCTAAACTATGCATTGCATTTTAGAACATCAAAGGTAATCATACAGCTGTTCCCAAAATCTGCAAATAATAAGCACCATCAATGTAAAGCAGGTTATGCTCAAGGACAGTCACAAGATGCTAATAATATTTCAATTTGCACATTATTAAAATTTGTATTGTTAGCTAACAAACATGTCACTCTCTCCTGTCCCTTTGTATGCCTAATACTTCTATAAAGAATAGTAATGCATAAGGTCAAAGACATGTCCAGATATAGTGCACAAATATGAGATAAGTCTAACAGCTAGGCCATATAAATGAATGACCTAAAGCTCAGGGGGACAATGGCTTTAAAACAGAACCTATATAATTAGATAATTTTTCTGTCTATGACCTCATCCTAAAAAAAACACTGGATGAAAATGGGGGTCTTAGTGAAAATGTTATGAATACTGGGAATTTCAAAAAAGCAACTGACACTAATAAGTCAAACATTAACAAACCTAAGTTCAAATAATCATTTATAAAACAGCTGCATTCTCTAAAACTTGTTTTCCCATGAAGCTAAAAGAAGCTCTAAAAATATGAACCATTCACATCAGAATGTTATTAACATAAGTGTAGTAAAATGAAGGATATAAAATGAAAACTTTGTGACCTTTGTCGGCCTGTCTTGCAGTAAAATTAGAATTATGGCAGAACTATTTTAAAGTATGTCTAATAGTGGTAAACATGTCATATCTTGCACATATATTCAAATCATAAAAAAGCTGATCAGTTTCTCATGCTGGAAAATGTGGAAATAATAGGATGTCCAATATGTATAACATTCAAATGTGCTTTGACATGTGTGGAAAATCTGACACATTACCGACAGACTTTATTGCAACTGAAGCATAGCACATTCTTTATTAATAAATATACAGTTTAAGTTCATAGCTTTAGAACCTTTGTGGCACAAAAGTACTTTACCATCTTGATATATTTTGTATACTGCTGCTACTGATACTGGATTAACAACATTAGAATAACCTTCCTATTGCAATAATGCTATTAGCATCCACTTCTTCATCTGTTAACAAAATGGGAATGTGATTGCATATATCCCAAACAAAATGATCCATCAACTTCTTCTTCTGGCTTTTGCCAGTCAGGGGTCACCACAGCGGATCACCTGCCTGCTCATGAATGGCAGTGGAGTTTTACAGTGTTGAGTTGCCATACTGACACCAAAACCTCCATGAAGAGACAAACACACTCACACCTAGGGACATTTCAGAGTGTCCAATCCACTTACAGCATGTCTCTGGGAGGAACTGGAGCACCCAAAGGAAACACATGCAGAGTCTACACAGAAGGCACCCCAGCCAAGAATCAAACCAAAGAACCTCTTGCTGTGAAACAGTAATGCTAACCACTGCACCACCACAGCCACCCACAAAATGATCCATCAACAAAGTGACTTAATAAAGTCAGATTGAAGTAGCTCAGATGTAAAAGGCGTTGAACAGATTTCAGACTGAAAAATATCAATTGGCAACAGCAAAACCTGGAAATACAATCAGTCAGCGATATTGCAGAATGATAAGATTACAGGCTGAAGAATGACATTTGTGTTAATATCTCCATGACACTTACACATCTCTGCATTATTTAATCATGGGATACTCTTACAGACCAGTTTGTAGTGTGCTTGCGCTGTGAATCCAACTATGCTGCAAATGTTGTTACACATTCAATTATTCACTGCTGTTGTGAACATATAGTTGTTTGACATATAGTGCCAAACTTACCTTGGTATTGTCTCTCACTTATACTACAGGCATAGCTTCGGGGTGAGACCTCCAAATTCCAGTTTCTATTCATCCCAAATCTCCCCATTGTTACAGTTGCCACTAATGCCCAGCACAGAGTGTGTTATTGTGCAAATAACAAGTACCCAGGGATATTCTGATGCCTGCTGCCTGAAAGGGTGTTATTTACACAGTAACACACATTCTGGATGGCATTATTGCATTTAAAGCGTAGGCTAACTATTCATTTTTTTTAGTACTATACAATGTTTTTATATGTTTCTGATGTATAGTTTTTCTGCTTAATGTTCCATACTTACTGTAGTGTATATATATACATATATATATATATATATATATATAAAATTATTCTTGAAGGAATTACTTTACATCCAAAATATAACTTATGCGGCTAGACCTCTCAGCTGTCCTTATTTTACAGGGACATTTCTATTTTCAGGCCTGATTTACCCCTACCCAACATATCTCTATTTTTTGGGAGGGTGTCTCTATTTTTAGGCTTGATTTACCCTTTCACACAATTTTCTGAATCCTTCTCATCACATGTGAGCTTTAAATCTGTCTACAGCATAGAAAACCCCACTACATGACCAGCATTCTAGTGGCTACAATAACTTAAAGGAGGAGGGCACACATATTGCACTTCCCCTTTTCAGAAGCAAAAATAAATGACATAGTGTGGCAGAATTTTACAGTACAGCACATTAATGTTTGCAGATCTTACAGTGTCTCTTTGATGATGTACTCATATTTTCCGTAATTTGTGTCATTCTGATTTAAACTTGAGTTACTTTATCCCACATTCCTCAAGGATACATGAAGATTTATATGCTATTTGGTATTCACATTGGTTCATAGGTTCATAGGTGTGTACTAGGGTAATGGCCCTGGGGCGTTTACAAGCCTAGCCATAGGATTATCCTGGCATAGAGCCACCAGACCCTAGTTCCCACTGCCTTTATCGAGTAGAGCCACTGGAGTTATCCCCGGAGTGAATTTTCTGTTACCCATCCTTTCATCAAGATTTCTCTTGAAGAGGGTCAGTGAGGTGCTCTGCTTGAGATGTATGAGAAGTCTGTTCCATACCATGGGCAGTCTCTGGGTTATGAATCTCTCCCTCCAGCATGGTCTGTTAATTGTGGTAATGAGATTGAGGTCTCTGGAGCATGTTGTGCAGAGGGATTGGGATTTCTTTAGATGTAGCATTTCTAACAGAGCTGAGTCAGTCATGGCTTTGTAAGTCAAGCAGAGATCACTTCTAAGTAGGCGATATGAGACAGAGAATAGTCAGAGTTTTTTGAGTCTGTCCATATAGGACAAGTGTTTAAGGCCTAGGATCCTCTTTGTGAAGTACTTTTGCGGCCTCTCCAGTTGTTGCAGGTGTCTAGTGAGGTACATGCCAAATGGGGCATTGTACTCGATGATTGGCCTAATGAGGGAAGAGTAGTGGAAGACAATGACCTCTTTCTTCCTGGATGCAAAACCCTTAGTAATGAGATGTGCCACATAGAAGGACTTTCTGACCACAGTGGCAATGTGGTGATCAAAAGAGAAGCTGCTGTCAACCTGTATTCCCAGATCTCTTATAACACCTTCTGTGTTCAGTGGACTACCGTCAATGTGTTAATTCATGGGAACTGGGTTTTTCCCAAAGGGGATGACGACCCATTTTTTGGCATTGAGCTGAAGGCCATGGTTCTGACACCAGTCGATGGTCACAGTGAGACCATGCTTTAGGATGGCAACATTACTTGGGGAGTTAATAATAACTCCCACTTTGCAATCATCTGTGAACTTTGTCAGCCAGAATCCCTTTGTGTTGGCCTTGACTTCAGGGGAAGGAGATATCAAACAGGAGGGGAGCCAGGACTGAACCCTGTGGGACTCCACTCGTGGCTAATCGGTGGTCTGACTTAGAGTCAGCTACTTTCACACTGTGGGTTCTATCTGTGAGCCAGTTTGCAACCCACCTAGTGATATAGGGGTTGATGCCAAGCTTAGTGAGTTTCTCTATGATTCTTTAGTGGGGAATGGTATCCAAAGCCTTGGCCAGATCAAGGTAGGCTGTATGAACCACCTTGCCTTCATCCACAGCTCTGGTGACTGACGCAAAGAAGTCAACCAAGTTGAGAAGGCATGATCTACCCTTCACTAAACCAAACTGTGTGGGATCCAGAGTTTGGAGATTCCCTATATCCTTGTTTACTAGGTCCATGATGATGCATTCCATAGCTTTGCATATCAGACTCATTAGGATAATGGGGTGATAGTTCCCAGGGTGTGTAGTCACTCCTCCTTTGTGGAGAGGGATGACTGTAGCAGTGCACCATTCAGCAGAGACAAAGCCTGAGGTGAGGCTATGATTGAATAAGGCACACAGGTGAGGTGCCAGTTCAGTCTGTAGTTCATGTAGAATAAAGCCAGAGATATTGCCAGGTCCCAAAGAAGCTATATTCTTGGCCTTGGACAATACTGCTTTAACCTGTGCAGCAGTAATACTGGCTACCTGGCAATCTACTGGTATTGTGATTGGTCCTTTGGGGTGGGGAGAAGGGTAAAGTTGGCACTGAATCTGTTGGTCAGTATACTGGCAATATCTGTTGGCTCAGTATAGGATGTACCATTGTGCAGTAGCTCAGAGTAAATATGGGCAGCGCCATGGAGATTCTTTACATAAGTATAGAAGGCCTTGTGGTTGTCTTTACTATCTGCTGCATTTCTGTTTTCATACCTAGATTTAGAGGTTTTCATGAGGGATCTCAACTTTTTGTTGAGGCAGATAAGGGAGTTTTTACACTCTTGGGACTTCACCTTATTCTGCATCAGTTTCCTCCTTCTGTTGCAGAGTTTGGTTATGGCAGGGGATCACCAGATTGGCTTCCTGTTTTTTGGAGGAGTGTGTCTTGGTTCTGTTGAGTATGGCGACATCCATGCATTTTGTGTAAGTGTTCTTACAGTGCATTGGTGTATGATTCTGCAGTCACACATCCTATTCTCCATTTGCATGGGTGCTGTTTAGTTAGCCACCTCTGTTTTTAGGATCCCAAGGTTAGCTATGGAGAAGTTTTTCATGGTGGTTAACTTTACTGGGGGGGGGGGGGATTTCCAAGGTGATTAGTGGACAGATCTAACCAGGGAGGAGCTAACTTTTGGCGTAGAGCAACAGTTGCCCATGTTAGTAATGACCAGGTCAGTGATGTTGCTACGTCTAGTTGGGGTAAGAACAAGCTGGTCCAGGACATTGGAATTAATGAACTCCAGGAAATGTTCAACAAGTGTATTGGTACATGAGTAG